>NW_024060419.1:17500-170000 GCF_016432855.1 Salvelinus namaycush | reverse complement strand
CAGAGGAAAGAAAAGGAGAAATCAAGTAAACCGTGAAAACATGTAATAAAACATTCCATTTAGGAACACTCAGGAACACATGGATGGAATCCCTCAGATAATATGTAAACAGGTGTGTGTGTGTGTGTGTGTGTGTGTGTGTGTGTGTGTGTGTGTGTGTGTGTGTGTGTGTGTGTGTGTGTGTGTGTGTGTGTGTGTGTGTGTGTGTGTGTGTGTGTGTGTGTGTAGGTTGGCTGTGAAATCACTGACGCCTGTTTTAATTTGGCAGCCAGACAAAGCAGTTGTAAATGTTATTGCTAAAAGAGACCGACCTAGCAATGTTGCTTTAAAACCTCCATTAAAACATCACAGGCTATATGTGTTACTCAACTGCAAAATACACAAGGGCAGTTTAGAATGTTTTCGATAATCGTCTAGCTTAGGCATTGTCCTTCAGAAAAGTGGAATATTGTAAATTTTAAAAGTGGAATAGGATATAGATAGTGTTGAGACAGAGAGAGAGATGCCATTCCAGTGAGGACTGAGAGGCCATGTGAAGAGCCTGCTGTTCTGAGGAGCATGCTCTGACATATGGGCTACTTGTTGCTAAAATGGATCAGTTTCTGTGAAGATAAAAGGAAGAGACTTCTCCACGGGTCTTTCAGCTCCCTACATCAAAGCCTGGCAGGCAGACAGAGCTAAAAGAGGACAAAATGAATTGATTTGATTATTTTGGGTGAGTCTGGATCAATAGCATTCTTTCTCTCCCTGTCAGGCCGTGGTGCTTTGGCCCTTAGGGCAGCGGGGTAATGAGTGGAGGCAGGCGGAGCGCGCCATTCCCCAGACCCTAGGGGGGTTTGATCTCAATGCCCCATTCTAAACTGTGTTAACAGCAAATAGCACAAATTCCACTGAGGGACAGTAACTCAACACATCCATTTTGAAGTACACAATCAAACATACACGCACCAGACAAGACACAACGGGAGACACAGAGAAGGACAGACAGACAGACAGACAGAGCCATTCACACAGAGTATATTACATTTTCACAAAGGCCTATATAAATCTAGGTCGCAATTTGAATCAACTTTGAGTGAAAACAAGCTAGAATGTTCATTTCGGTGAAAGTCAACTTTTCCCCCAAACTAAACCCAGATCATAGCAGAGCTGATCCATCTCACCAGCTCCCAGACTATAAATCCCATCCAGTGAGGAAGTGTGTTTATATAAAGTGTAATGGTGGAAATTTATCCTTCACACCACCAGCACCATATGGTCCCAGTTAAAAGTGAATTCTACACATTCTGGGATCAAGGACTGGTCCACATTGTGAGAGGCTAAGGGGGGGTGGAGGGGTTCTAGGACTGGTCCACATTGTGAGAGGCTACGGGGGGGTGGAGGGGTTCTAGGACTGGTCCACACTGTGAGAGGCTACGGGGGGGTGGAGGGGTTCTAGGACTGGTCCACATTGTGAGAGGCTACGGGGGGGGTGGAGGGGTTCTAGGACTGGTCCACACTGAGAGAGGCTACGGGGGAGGAGGGGTTCTAGGACTAGTACACATCATGAGAGGCTACGGGGGAGGAGGGGTTCTAGGACTGGTCCACACTGTGAGAGGCTACGGGGGGTGGAGGGGTTCTAGGACTGGTCCACATCATGAGAGGCTGGGGGGGAGGAGGGGTTCTAGGACTAGTACACATAATGAGAGCCTAAGGGGGAGGAGGGGTTCTAGGACTGGTCCACATTGTGATAGGCTGAGGGGGAGGAGGGGTGCTAGGACTGGTCCACATCGTGAGAGGAATCTGGGGGGGATAATATGACTGGTCCACATTGTGACAGGCTGGGGGTGGAGGGGTTCTAGGACTGGTCCACATCGTGAGAGGCTGGGGGCTGGAGGGGTTCTAGGACTGGTCCACATCATGAGAGGCTGGGGGGAGGAGGGGTTCTAGGACTGGTCCACATCGTGAGAGGCTGAAGGGGAGGAGGGGTTCTAGGACTGGTCCACATCGTGAGAGGCTGGGGGGGAGGAGGGGTTCTAGGACTAGTACACATAATGAGAGCCTAAGGGGGAGGAGGGGTTCTAGGACTGGTCCAAGTCGTGAGAGGCTGGAAGTGTTCCATTCTGACACTTCCAAACAAATCCACACGAGACCAGGGCTGCCAAGTCCTTCGCGTGTCAAGGTTGTCACATGAGTGTGTATTTGTGTAAGAGAGACAGCGCTTGCATTCCAAATGGCACTCTATTTCTTATATAGTGCACTGCTTTTATACTCGAGCCCTATGGGCCTTGGTCTAAAATAGTGCTCTATTTAGGGAATAGGGTGCCACTTGAGATGGAGCCTGACAGCAGACTACAGCAGCCTAACACCAGACTACAGCAGCCTGACACCAGACTACACCCCCCGACTCTGTACCGGTACCGCCTGTACATAGCCCCGCTATTGTTATTTACTGCTGCTCTTCAAATATTTGTTATTCTTATCTCTTGCTTTATTAAGGGATTTTCTTAAAGCGGCATTGTTGGTTAAGGGCATGTAAATAAGCATTTCACTGTGAGGTGTACACCTGTTGTTTTCGGCGCATGTGACAAATAAAATGTGATTTGATTTTGACTACAGCAGCCTGACACCAGACTACAGCAGCCTGACACCAGACTACAGCAGCCTGACACCAGACTACAGCAGCCTGACACCAGACTACAGCAGCCTGACACCAGACTACAGCAGCCTACAGCAGCCTGACAACAGACTACAGCAGCCTGACACCAGACTACAGCAGCCTACAGCAGCCTGACAACAGACTACAGCAGCCTGACACCAGACTACAGCAGCCTGACACCAGACTACAGCAGCCTGACACCAGACTACAGCAGCCTGACAACAGCCTGACAACAGACTACAGCAGCCTGACACCAGACTACAGCAGCCTGACACCAGACTACAGCAGCCTGACAACAGACTACAGCAGCCTGACACCAGACTACAGCAGCCTGACACCAGACTACAGCAGCCTGACAACAGACTACAGCAGCTTGACACCAGACTACAGCAGCCTACAGCAGCCTGACACCAGACTACAGCAGCCCGACACCAGACTACAGCAGCCTACAGCAGCCTGACACCAGACTACAGCAGCCTGACACCAGACTACAGCAGCCTGACACCAGACTACAGCAGCCTGACAACAGACTACAGCAACCTGACAACAGACTACAGCAGCCTGACACCAGACTACAGCAGCCTGACACCAGACTACAGCAGCCTGACAGCAGCCTGACAACAGACTACAGCAGCCTGACAACAGACTACAGGAGCCTGACACCAGACTACAAGCCTAGTGAGCAGAAGGACTCCAACCTACACAATGAATAGACTCTAATAAACTCCTCCAGATGAGACATTGGCTCTCAACAGACTGCTATATTTACACTTGGTCCCTAACGAATACAGTACAGTACAATATAAGATTATCACACTGAGTGAACAGCCCTCTGAGAGCCCCGTGCTCAACTGAGGTAATGTCATAGGAAATTGAACTGAGTCGTCATGGCAGAGAGACTATATAAGAATCCCTGGCCCCAGAGTCATATATTTAGAATATACAGTATATAAAATAAAATATCTGAATATAAAAATATGGCACTGCCTGTCCCTAACTAAGCAGCCCAGAGATCATGTGTTTACCATGATGAGGTCACTAAAGCTCTCACCGCTGACCTTACACTGCTGTAGAGGACTTTACATATGGATATCTAGTCTTGGAGATAGAGGGACGGAGAGGGGAATGAGGAGGACTTTATACATGGATATCTAGTCTTAGAGATAGAGGGACGGGGAGAGGTGTTATATACAGTGTTACAACACTGTATATATATAATATGACATTTGTAATGTCTTTATTGTTTTGAAACTTCTGTATGTGTAATGTTTAATGTTATTTTTTATTGTTTATTTCACTTTTGTATATTATCTACCTCACTTGCTTTGGCAATGTTAACACATGTTTCCCATGCCAATAAAGCCCCTTGAATTGAATTGAATTGAGAGGAATGAGGAGGACTTTATACATGGATATCTAGTCTTAGAGATAGAGGGACGGGGAGAGGAATGAGGAGGACTTTATACATGGATATCTAGTCTTGGAGATAGAGGGACGGGGAAAGGAATGAGGAGGACTTTATACATGGATATCTAGTCTTGGAGATAGAGGGACGGGGAGAGGAATGAGGAGGACTTTATACATGGATATCTAGTCTTGGAGATAGAGGGATGGGGAGAGGAATGAGGAGGACTTTATACATGGATATCTAGTCTTGGAGATAGAGGGACGGGGAGAGGAATGAGGAGGACTTTATACATGGATATCTAGTCTTGGAGATAGAGGGACGGAGAGAGGAATGAGGAGGACTTTATACATGGATATCTAGTCTTGGAGATAGAGGGACAGGGAGAGGAATGAGGAGGACTTTATACATGGATATCTAGTCTTGGAGATAGAGGGACGGGGAGAGGAATGAGGAGGACTTTATACATGTATATCTAGTCTTGGAGATAGAGGGACAGGGAGAGGAATGAGGAGGACTTTATACATGGATATCTAGTCTTAGAGATAGAGGGACGGGGAGAGGAATGAGGAGGACTTTATACATGGATATCTAGTCTTGGAGATAGAGGGATGGGGAGAGGAATGAGGAGGACTTTATACATGGATATCTAGTCTTGGAGATAGAGGGACGGGGAGAGGAATGAGGAGGACTTTATACATGGATATCTAGTCTTAGAGATAGAGGGACGGGGAGAGGAATGAGGAGGACTTTATACATGGATATCTAGTCTTAGAGATAGAGGGACGGGGAGAGGAATGAGGAGGACTTTATACATGGATATCTAGTCTTGGAGATAGAGGGACGGAGAGGGGAATGAGGAGGACTTTATACATGGATATCTAGTCTTGGAGATAGAGGGATGGGGAGAGGAATGAGGAGGACTTTATACATGGATATCTAGTCTTAGAGATAGAGGGACGGGGAGAGGCATGAGGAGGACTTTATACATGGATATCTAGTCTTGGAGATAGAGGGACGGAGAGAGGAATGAGGAGGACTTTATACATGGATATCTAGTCTTAGAGATAGAGGGACGGAGAGAGGAATGAGGAGAGGGATGAGAAATAGCACTGTGCTGGTGAGGGAGGGATGGAGGGATGAAGGAGATGTGATGGAGACATTTAGGCGAGAGTGGTCAAGGGGTAGTCTATGGGATGAAGGGAGAGATGGTGAAATTGCCTGATGACTCAAACTGAATTCTTCCGTTGCTGTATGTTCGCTGCATACTTCAGTCTGAGACTGCCATTGTTGAAGTCATTTGTGGTGACGTCAAAAGGAGGGGTGTTGTACAAAACAAAGTCATCAGTGATTGGATCATCTCTAACTAATCAGAGTATCAAAGCCAATGACGAATTTTCAAAACATCGCTTTACCCACGTTCTGGCTCTGGCCCAACACATCGGTTTCTGCACCTGCTACATTAGGTCTGCGTTCTCGAAATCGTTGTGGAGGTACTCAGATCCAGACTCATTGGGAATAAGAAACTAACGTCCATGGGCGTGACGTAGCATTTGGCCGGAGAAAGGAGACTGGGTTGCAGGGCGAATGGTGAAAAGAATGAGAGAGGGATCAGGCAAGCCCCAAAGCGGAGATGATGGGAACATGGGTAGAGGGATAAGGGAGTAGGAAGGGCAGGGTGAATGGAGGGCATGGCCACACCTGCCCTAGGGGGCTACATGGGGAGAATAAACGCCCTGTCACGGCCGTTAAAAGAAGAGGACCAAGGTGCAGCGTGTTGAGCGTACATTTTCTTTTATTTAATAAAAATGACGCCGAACAAAACGATAAACACTACAAAAACAAACCGTGAAGCTAAAGGCTAAGTGCCCTAAACAAAGTCAACTCCCCACAAAGACAGGTGGAAAAAAGGGCTACCTAAGTATGGTTCTCAATCAGAGACAACGATAGACAGCTGCCTCTGATTGAGAACCACACCCGGCCAAACACAAAGAAATACACAACATAGAACATAAAATACCCACCCCAACTCACGCCCTGACCAAACCAAGATAGAGACATAAAAAGGATCTCTGAGGTCAGGGCGTGACACGCCCCCTCTCTGTCCCACAGTGACGTCAACATAAAACCAAACTCTATTTCCTGTTTATCATTCATATACAGTTGATTGCTCCTCCTCTATCTCTCTGTATGTGACTTGATAATCAGTAGCTCTCCTCTCCATAGACTCACCAAACAAACTGACGTTAGGCACAATTACAGCCAAGGGCTTGACTAGCCTAATCCCCATGCCTCTACAAACTGCCCAATCTACTGGCTTCATTTGCAATGCTAAACATGCTTTCAGGGCACAGAGACTAAGAACAGCTCCAAAACAAAGAGAGTCTTCTTCCTGTATGGTCTTGCCCTCTATGACCTTGGAGACCGAACACGTCTCTACCTCTCCAAGAAAGCATCTTCGTCTGGGCTTCCACTGTTCACGGCCCATTGAATCACTAATACATTTCTTATACTGCAAATTACTGCTCCACTTAGTGGAATTAACTCCAGAGTCCTCACTCCTAGCGTACGCACTCCAAATAAATATATTTATTTATATTTCCTACAGACCAGAAAAATAAGTATCAATTACATTTCCCTGGTCATTGAGATACAGTAACCTTATTGTTTAATGTAGTTATTTACAGTAAAAGTTGCAATCCTTTGTGTGTGTCTATCTGTGTGTGTGTGTGTGTGTGTGTGTGTGTGTGTGTGTGTGTGTGTGTGTGTGTGTGTGTGTGTGTGTGTGTGTGTGTGTGTGTGTGGCTATAAATATTGATTGTAAGGTCACAGGAGGAGAGGGTCCAGCTAAATGATCATAGAGACAAATTGATCACATGTGCTGTGATGTACGTTACCCATAATTACACAGAGATAAATATGATCCATGTAGACCCTATCCTATATAATGATGTTAACATTGACCACTTCATCAGTGAGCGCTCCCTAATGCCCATCATAGTCCTCTATACATGTATTACATACATATTCATCTTTATTACACATAGATACATGTATGCCCTTACAGCATAGGTTCAATCCCTAGTTCTATATTATGCAAATTGTTTAACCTCTACAGGATCGGTGTCCCCCTCACAGGACGGTTAAGCTATTGTAGGCTAATGTGATTAGCATGAGGTTGTAAGTAACATGAACATTTCCCAGGACATAGACATATCTGATATGGTCAGAAAGCTTAAATTATTGTTAATCTAACTGCACTGTTCAATTTACAGTAGCTATTACAGTGAAAGAATACCATGCTATTGTTTGAGGAGAGTGCACAATTAGGAACTTGAAAATGTATTAACAAACCAATTAGGCACATTTGGGCAGTCTTGATACAATATTTTGAACAGATATGCCACGGTTCATTGGATCAGTCTAAAACTTTGCACATACACTGCTGCCATCTAGTGGCCAAAATCTGAATTTACCTGGGCTGGAATAATACATTATGGCCTTTCTCTTGCATTTCAAAGATGGGAAAAAAAGAATACAAAAAAAACACATGTTTTTTTTCTTTGTATTATCTTTCACCAGATCTAATGTGTTATATTCTCCTACACTGATTTAACATTTCCACAAACTTCAAAGTGTTTCCTTTCAAATGGTATCAAGAATATGTATATCCTTGCTTCAGGTCCTGAGTTACACTGAGTTTAAAAAACATTAAGAACACCTTCCTAATATTGAGTTGCAAACCCCTCACCTTTTTCTCCTTAGAACAGCCTCAATTCATCGGGGCATGGACTAAACAATGTGTCGAAATCGTTACACAGGGATACTGGCCCTTGTTAACTCCAATGCTTCCCACAGTTGTGTCAACTTGGCTGGATGTCCATTGAGTGTTGGACCATTCGTGATACACACAGGAAACTGTTGTGTGTGAGAAACCCAGCAACGTTGCAGTTCTTGACACAAAGCTGTGCGCCTGGCACCAACTACCATAAGCCGTTCAAAGGTACTTAAATCTTGTGTCTTGCCCATTCACCCTTTGAATGGCACACATCCAAAACTCATGTCTCAATTGTCTCAATGCTTAAAAATCCTTATTTAACCTGTTTCCTCTCCTTCATATACACTAATTGAAGTGTTTTGAACAAGTGACGTCAATAAGAGATCATAGCTTTCACCTGGTCAATGTATGTCATGGAAATAACAGGTGTTCCTAATGTTTTGTACACTCAATGTAAATCTCTTAGCGCTGATATAGGATTTACACTTTATTATTATATCAAAGGGACATTACATTGATGTCCTCTTCCCTCCTCATACACCAGCACACACTGGGCACAGGGGGCAGTGGCTTATGGACATCACACTCTCTCCCCTGGACACTTTTTAATTGGTCATCCTCTGACCTAGACATTGATGGCCTCACATCACGTGTGTGTGTGTGTGTGACAGTATTTTGGGTAGAGCTGGAACACTACTCTTTCCTTCCTTTACACACACACATACCCACACACACAGCCCCCCCCCCCCCCCCCCCCCCCCCACACACACACACACACACAGGTAACTGCCAAAATAGCGGAAACCCCAACATAAAGTGTCTTAATACGGCATTCGGCCACCACAAGCTACCAGAACAGCTTCCAATGACTTGACAAATATTATACCAATGTCTGGAAGTATTGGAGGGAAGTGACACCATTCTTCCATGAGATATTCCATCATTTGGTGTTTTGTTGATGGTGTTGGAAAACGCTATCTCAGGCGCCGCTCCAGAATCTCCCATAAGTGTTCAGTTGGAATGAGATCTGGTGACTGAGACAGCCATGGCGTATGATTTACATCGTTTTCATGCTCATCAACCATTCAGTGACGACTCATACCCCATGGATGGGGGCATTGTCATCCTATAGGGGCATAGCCATGGTAGCCAAAATAATGGCCTGCCCAGCATTTTTATACATTACCCTAAGCATGATGGGATGTTTTAATTGCTTAATTAACTCAGGAACCACACCTGTGTGGAAGCACCTGCTTTCAATATACTTTGTATCTCTCATTCACTCCTGTTTCCATTATTTTGGCCTGTACCTGTAGGTGTCACATAAATATGGCAGATGTGTCCGTATATCGTCTTACCTTGTCACATGAGGCCCGGATATTTCTGTCATTTTTATTAGGATCCACATTAGCAAACACCGTAACGCTAGCTAATCTTCCTGTGGTCCAACACCAATCAACAAGACATTATAAACAACGACAATCAAGACTTCACAAACATTCAAAAACTAGACAATACAGACAATTAAAATACCTGACAGGAAACACATTTAACATTCAGTTGATGCTTTCTATTTGCTGCCCAGTCATATTGTCTATCGCACTAGATGTTCTTTTATTTTTTTCTTGAAGGTGGATTTACTTTTTGCCTGAGAAATATGGATTGGTAAAGAGTTCCATTCAGCTATGGCTCTATATAAAAGTGTAGATTTAAGCCAATTTGTTCTTGGCTTGGGTTGTTTTAGCTGCCCTGAATTTGCCTGTCTGGTTTGGTGATTATGCGTGTTGCTAGTATATACTAACTGTGGTTTTTTGAAAAATATAACATTCCTAAAGAAAATCAGAAGACTGGATTGTAATTTGTTTTTAAAGTGAAGCCATGAGAGATTCTGATGCATTTGGATAATATTCATACCGATAGAGCAAAGAGCTAATCTGGCAGCCCTGTTCTGAGCCATTTGGAGCTTTTTTATATCTTTCTTTGCTGCAGATGACCATATAACTGGACAGTACTCTAAGTGTGATAGGACCAGGGATTGACCATATAACTGGACAGTACTCTAAGTGTGATAGGACCAGGGATTGACCATATAACCGGACAGTACTCTAAGTGTGATAGGACCAGGGATTGACCATATAACTGGACAGTACTCTAAGTGTGATAGGACCAGGGATTGACCATATAACTGGACAGTACTCTAAGTGTGATAGGACCAGGGATTGACCATATAACCGGACAGTACTCTAAGTGTGATAGGACCAGGGATTGACCATATAACTGGACAGTACTCTAAGTGTGATAGGACCAGGGATTGACCATATAACCGAACAGTACTCTAAGTGTGATAGGACCAGGGATTGACCATATAACCGGACAGTACTCTAAGTGTGATAGGACCAGGGATTGACCATATAACTGGACAGTACTCTAAGTGTGATAGGACCAGGGATTGACCATATAACCGAACAGTACTCTAAGTGTGATAGGACCAGGGATTGACCATATAACCGGACAGTACTCTAAGTGTGATAGGACCAGGGATTGACCATATAACTGGACAGTACTCTAAGTGTGATAGGACCAGGGATTGACCATATAACCAGACAGTACTCTAAGTGTGATAGGACCAGGGATTGACCATATAACTGGACAGTACTCTAAGTGTGATAGGACCAGGGATTGAATCACCTGATTCAGTGTGCTAGATGTTACATACTCTGAACATTTTCTTGTAACACCTATTCCCTTACCCATCTGAATAACAATATTATCTATGTGTTCTGACCATGATAAAGCTGAGTCCGACATGACGCCTAGTAGTTTCGTTTTTTTCACTTGCTCTACAGGCGTTCTATTAATCTACAAATTAAATTGGGGATCATCAGCAATCATATATCTTGAACCAAATACAATACATTTAGTTTTAGAAATGTTCAACACCAATTTGTTCATATCAACCCACTAAGACACCATTCTTAGTTCACTGCTCAGTACATCTGTTAGCTCATTACAATCTGATGCTGCACTATACATTGTAGTCATCAGCATACATGACCACTCTTGCTTTGTTCATTAGGTAAATCATGATATAAAATAGAGTAGAGAAGTGGGACTAGGCAACTTCCTTGAGGAACACAACAGTGTATATCTTTACTGTTTGAAAAGTTTCCATTAAATCACACTTTTTGCATTCTCCTGGATAGATAGCTTTCCATCCAGGATAGAGCTGCAGACTTAAAACCATAACATTTGAGTTTACCTAGTGACAGTTCATGATCAATTACATCAAAAGCAGCACTGAAATCTAGCAACACTGCACTAACTCCCTGAATCATCTGTCATTTGTGCTGATGCCGTACTCGTAGAATGCCCTTCTTTGTATGAATGCTGGAAACCCGTTATCAGACCATTACATGAGAAATAATCCACGATTTGTACAGAAACAATTTACTAGGCAGCAAGCTTATAGGACAACTAAATCAAATCAAATTGTATTTGTCACATACACATGGTAAGGAGATGTGAGTGCAGCGAAATGCTTGTGCTTCTAGTTCCGACCATGCAGTAATATCTAACAAGTAATCTAACAATTTCACAACAACTACCTTATACACACAAGTGTGAAGGAATGAATAAGAATATGTACATACAAATATATGGATGAGCGATGGCCGAACAGCATAGGCAAGATGCAGTAGATGGTATAGAGTACAGTATATACATATGAGATGAGTAATGTAGGTTATGTAAACATTACATAAAGTGGCATTGTTTAACTTCTCTGGGATATGTGGGACGCTAACGTCCCACTTGGCCAAAAGCCAGAAAAAATGCAGCGCGCCAAATTCAAATATATTACTATAAAAATCAATCTTTCATGAAATCACACATGAAAGACACCAAATTATAGCTACACATGTTGTGAATCCAGCCAACATGTCTAATTTCAAAAAGGATTTACGGCGAAAGCACACCAAACGATTATGTTAGGTCAGTACATAGCCACAGAAAAACACAGCCATTTTCCCAGCCAAAGATAGGAGTCACAAAAAGCAGAAATAGAGATAGAATTAATCACTAACCTTTGATGATCTTCATCAGATGACACTCATAGGACATCATGTTACACAATACATGTATGTTTTGTTCGATAATTTGCATATTTATATCCAAAAATCTTAGTTTACATTGGCGCCATGTTCAGAAATGCCTCCAAAATATCCGGAGAAATTGCAGATAATAACAGAAATACTCATCATACACTTTGATGAAAGATACATGTTTTACATAGAATTAAAGATACACTTGTTCTTAATGCAACCGCTGTGTCAGATTTCTAAAAAACTTTCCGGAAAAAGCACACCATGCAATAATCTGAGACGGCGCTCAGATATAAACAACATTTCACCGCCATGTTGGAGTCAAAAGAAATACGAAATTACATCATAAATATTCCCTTACCTTTGATGATCTTTATCAGAATGCACTCCCAGGAATCCTAGTTCCACAATAAATTGTTCTTTTGTTGATAATGTCCATTATTTATGTCCAAGTAGCTACTTTTGCTAGCACGTTTAGTACACATGTCCATTCGCTCGCGCAGATCCAGGCGAACGTCGGACGAAAACTTCAAAAAGTTATAAACTGGTCAAACTAAGTAGAGAATCAATCTTCAGGATGCTTTTATCATAAATATTCAATAACGTTCCAACCGGAGAATTCCTTTGTGTCTACAGAAGTAATGGAACCTAAGACGATATCATTTGGAATGCGCATGACCAGGAACTGGCATTCTGCCAGACCACTGACTGAAACAGCTCCCATCCGGCCCCACATCACAGTAGACGCTTCATTCAACGTTCTACAGACTGTTGACATCTAGTGGAAGGCACGGGAAGTGCAAACAGATCCATATCTTACTGGGATTTGAATAGGTGATGAGTTGAAAATTGACCAGCCTCAGAATTCTCACTTCCTGTTTGGATTTATTCTCAGGTTTTTGCCTGTAATATGAGTTCTGTTATACTCACAGACATCATTCAAACAGTTTTAGAAACTGCAGAGTGTTTTATATCCAATAGTAATAGTAATTTGCATATATTAGCATCTGGGACAGAGTAGGAGGCAGTTCACTCTGGGCACGCTATTCATCCAAAGTGAAAATGCTGCCCCCTATCCTAGAGAAGTTAAAGTGGCTAGTGATACATTTACTACATCCAATTTTTTATTATTAAAGTTGCTAGAGATGAGTCAGTATGTTGGCAGCAGCCACTCAATGTTAGTGATGGCTGTTTAACAGTCTGATGGCCTTGAGATAGAAGCTGTTTTTCAGTCTCTCGGTCCCAGCTTTGATGATTCTGTACTGACCTCGCCTCCTGGAGGATAGCGGGGTGAACAGGCAGTGGCTCGGGTGGTTGTTGTCCTTGATGATCCTTATGGCTTTCCTGTGACATCGGGTGGTGTAGGTGCACTGGAGGGCAGGTAGTTTGCACCCGGTGATGCGTTGTGCAGACGTCACCACCCTCTGGAGAGCCTTACAGTTGTGGGCGGAGCAGGTGCCGTATCAGGCGGTGATACAGCCCGACAGGATGCTCTCGGTTGTGCATCTATAAAAGTTTGTGAGTGTTTTTGGTGACAAGCCAAATTTCTTCGGCTTCCTGCGGTTGAAGAGGCGCTGCTGCGCGTTCTTCACCACGCTGTCTGTGTGGGTGGACCATTTCAGTTTGTCTGTGATGTGTACGCCGAGGAACCTTCTCCACTACTGTCCCGTCGATGTGGATAGGGAGCTGCTCCCTCTGCTCTTTCCTGAAGTCCACGATCATCTCCTTTGTTTTGTTGACATTGAATGTGAGGTTATTTTCCTGACACCACACTCCGTGGGCCCTCACCTCCTCCCTGTAGGCCGTCTCGTCGTTGTTGGTATCAACTACAAATTGTGGATGGATGGCAAACCAGTTTTGGACCAGAACAGCCCGGGGAAAACTAACATTGTTGTCACGACTTCCGCCGAAGTTGGCTCCCCTGCCTGTTCGGGCGGTGCTCGGCGGTCGTCGTCACCGGCCTACTAGTCGCCACCGATCCCCTTTTCGCTGTCTGTTGGTTGTGTCTTATTAGTTTCACCTTTGTCCTGTTGTATGTGTTTGATGAGCGTCCTTATTTATAGTATGTGTCCCCGCCCTTGTTTTGTGCGGGATTGTTTTGTGTTACGTGTGTTGTTAAGGTAGAGGTGTTTATGTTCTGGACCTGCACCCTGTGTTTTGGGTGGTCCAATTTATTTAACCGCGCCCTGTGTTTGGGCTTGTGGTTTTTTGTGTGCCGTATTAAAGTGCACCTTCCCTGTAGAACTCTCTGCGCTTGATTCCTTCCTCACCCGCCTAGTCCCGCCTAGTCCCGCGTGACAATTGTCCCATAAAACCACAAATCTAGCAGGCTCCTGATCTGGATCAGGGACAAGCATTGTGTAAATTGCATCCAGAAAAGTGAGCATATGGCCGGTGTTGTATGGACCCAGTGTGGCATTGTGATGGAGGACCCCGTTTTGAGTGATGGCAGCACACATAGTTATATTACCCCCACGCTGTCCAGGGACATTGGTAATTGCCCTCTGTCCTATTACATTTCTTCCACAGCGCCTTGTTTTGGTGAGGTTGAAGCCAACCTCATCCACATAAATAAATTCATGACGAATTACATGGGCATCCAGCTCCAATACTATCTGTAACAGACAAAATGATATACAGATGAGTAAATATGGTATGTCTGAAGTACTGGAAGTAGTGTTGCATACGTACCTCTACAAAGTCATGTCGCATATTCTTGACTCTGTCAGAGTTTCTCTCAAATGGCACCTTGTAAAGTTGTTTCATCGTCACTCGGTGCCGTTGGAGGATGCGTTGTGTGGTCGACAGGCTTACAGCATTGATGTTGTTAAATATGGTGTCATTATTCAAGATATGCTCTCTTATCTCTCGAATCCTAATTGCATTGTTGGCCAAAACCATATTTATAATTGCAGTCTCTTGTACATCTGTAAACAAGCGTCCTCGTCCTCCATGGTGTCTTTGCCTTTCCACTGTACAGAATTCAAACACAGTATGTGTTCAGCATAGGAACTGTAAACAATGTACAAAAAAATGTAGTACAGCATGATAACCAACCTCATTCATTCAATGCAGTGCAGTAAATGGATGGCTTAGAGTTACAAATGTTTATGCAATACTATGCAGTCATACGTATTTTACAGTACATTACTGTAATGCTAAAATAGTCATTAGATAGTTGCATACCTGTTCTCATTTCTGAAGGTTTCGAATTATGGACGCCACTGTAAATCGACTCAAGTTGGGCTGGACTCTCAGTCCAGCCTCTCTCATGGTCCAACCGTGGTTGATCACATGATCAACAAGTGTTGCCCTAATCTCATCAGAGATGGCTCTCCTTCCTTCTCTTCTTTCCCCTCGTCCTCTTCTTCCTCTTCCTCTCCCTCCTACTCCTCTTGCTCTCTGTCCATTGTTGGCATCCATTGTTCAAAACAGGTAATCTGACCTTTGACCTATTTATAGGCCTATACTACAGTAAAGCAGTGATTGGTTAGTGATCAGTTAAGCTATTAGTGTTTGCACATGTGAGGAGTGTGTGTGTGACCTGGTGAATAAGTGTAGCATTTTGATTGGTTGTGTTTGGAAAAGGAAAGCAAGTCACTTCCTGTTAGATTTTTGTGTTTTAGGTAGAGAATTGTGTGTAGTGTTTTGAAAAAAGTGAGTCAAAGGCTGAGAAATAGCTTATGGTTTTGGATATTTGGTGTGTAGTTTTGCACTTTGAGTGAGAGGTTTCAAAAATCGTGTGACATGAAAAGATTTTGTGTGTAAGCCGTTGGAAAAAACTGTAATCTCATCCACAAATGAGTCCTGATTGAACCCTCTGTAGGACCTTCGGTAGATTATTTTAGGGCCAGCCTTTGGTATTTTAGTTTTCCTAGTGAGTGCAACAAAGTTATGATCACTGCAACCTAGTGCCACTGATACAGCTTTAGAACAATGTTCAGCCATGTTAGTAAAAATGTGATCGATACAAGTTGATGTGATACCGGACCTGTTAGTGAACGTTCTGGTTGGTAATGTCATAACTTGGGTCAGGTTACATACATTGGCAACATAAATAAGTGTCTTTCTCATTGGACTGTTGGTATTCCAAAAAATATATATTCATATCTCCCCAAAAATATATTTCCCTATTTTCATCAGATACCTTATCAAACATTTCAAAAATTACTTCAAGATATTTTATACCAGCACTAGGTGGCCTATATCAGCAACCAACTAGTATAGGTTTCAAATGTGGTCAATGCACCTGTACCCATAGAGCCTCTAATCCAGTCAACATTAAATCATTACGTTGTTTTGCTGGAATATGACTCAGGATGTAAACTGCAACTCCACCCCCATATCTATTTCTGTCCCTCCTGAACAAATTATATCCATATATAGAGATCTCAGCCTCCTCAAAAGAAGAGTCCAGGTGAGTCTCTGATATTGCCAATACATTAATATTGTTTGACTGCACTAAAACAGCATATTTCATGAATTTTGTTCCTTAAACTGCATATATTCAAGTGAGCAATTAATAGACCTTTATTTGGTAGATTTACAGTATTTATATGTCCAAACATGAATCAGCAGTTGGAATCTGAGAGAGAGATATGATACTCAGTCTGTGTGTGTGGGGGGAGGGGGGGGGGGGGGGGGTTCTGTGTCTCCTCCTAACTCCTTGGGAGGGAGGGTGAACAATCAGTTTGTCATACCTCAGATATGCTATGTCACCACGTTCTCTTGCAGCCTTCATAGCTGGTATTAGTTCCTTTCTTCTTTGACGGACTGCATCTGAGAAATCCTCATTGATGAAGATGGAGGACTCTAAAGCGTTTGGCTTTTTCAAGGATTGCAAGCTGTAGTGTAGTGACTTGCTGCTCTTAGCGGTCTGTGTAGCTCACTGGTCAGTGATCTCTTTCCACCAGCCTGCATCCACTGTCTCTATGGTACCGCTGTACTGACCGATCGCTATCAGAGCTATGGAGACATAGAAGAAATTAACACAATGTCAGTTATGCAGCCAAATGCTTATCGACATGAGAGAGAGGAAGAGATAGGGAGAGAGAGAAATATTTGTTTATTTACTTTCCCTTTTGTACTTGAACTATTTGCACATCATTACAACACTATATATAGACATAATATCACATTTGAAATGTCGTTATTCTTTTGGAACATTTGTGAGTGTAATGTTTACTGTACATTTTTTATTATTTGTTTCACTTTTGTTTATTATCTATTTCACTTGCTTTACAATGTTAAAACCTCTCTAGGGTAGGTGAGACGGTAGCGTCTCACCTCGTCAACAGCCAGTGAAACTGCAGGGTGCCAAATTCAAAACAACAGAAATCCCATAATTAATATTCCTCAAACATACATGTATTTTACACCATTTTAAAGATACACTTGTTGTAAATCCAGCCACAGTGTCCGAATTCAAAAAGGCTTTACGACGAAAGCAAACCAAACGATTATGTTAGGTGAGTGCCTATTCACAGAATAACACAGCCATTTTTCCAGCCAAAGAGAGGATTCACAAAAAGCAGAAATATAGATAACATTAATCACTAACCTTTGATGATCTTCATCAGATGACACTCATAGGACTTCATGTTACACAATACATGTATGTTTTGTTCGGTAAAGTTCATATTTATATGCAACAATCTGAGTTTACATTGGCGCGTTACGTTCAGAAGGTCCAAAACATCCGGTGATTTTGCAGAGAGCCACATCAATTTACAGGAATACTCATAATAAACATTGCTAAAAGATACAACTGTTATGCATGGAATTTTAGATGCACTTCTCCTTAATGCAACCGCTGTGTCAGATTTCAAAAAAGCTTTACGGAAAAAGCAAACCATGCAATGATCTGAGTCGGCGCTCAGAGCCCAATCAAGACACAAATATATCCGCCATATTGTGCAGTCAACAGATGTCAGAAATAACATTATAAACATTCACTTACCTTCGATGATCTTCATCAGAATGCACTCCCAGGAATCCCAGTTCCACAATAAATGTTTGTTTTGTTCGATAATGTCCATAATTTATGTCCAAATTCCTCCTTGTTGTTCTAGCGTTCAGTGCACTTTCCAAACTCGCTCTCACATGAACGCGCATGGTCAGCGCATGTTCAGCGCATGTTCAGGTCATGGTAGACCTTACTCAATCCCCTCTCCTTCAGCCCCACTTCACAGTAGAAGCATCAGACAAGGTTCTAAAGACTGTTGACATCTAGTGGAAGCCTTAGGAAGTGAAACATTACCAATATCCCACTGTATCTTCAATAGGAGCTCTGTTGAACATCGACCAACCTCAGATTTCCCACTTCCTTGTTGGATTTTTTCTCAGGTTTTTGCCTGCCATATGAGTTCTGTTATACTCACAGACATCATTCAAACAGTTTTAGAAACTTCAGAGTGTTTCCAATCCAAATCTACTAATAATATGCATATTCTAGCTTTTATGTCTTTGTAGCAGGCCGTTTACTCTGGGCATGCTTTTCATCCGGACGTGAAAATACTGCCCCCTACCCCAAAGAAGTTATTAACATATGTTTCCCATGCCAATAAAGCCCTTTGAATGTAAAGGAGTGAGAATGTTTAATCGGTCCTGTGGTTTATTCTGGGTGACGGTATGGATAATAGAAAGCTGTACCACAGCTGAATCCACAGATGACATGATGACGATTATGAACAGACTACACACACGCACGCAAGTAACACAAACAAGCCCACGCACGCACAGGCACACAGATTCCTCTCAAATAAAACTAGGACAATTCATAAGGAATGAAGCAGGGTTTGGGTCAATTCTGAATTGAGTTACGAATTGAGAGAGAGAGAGAGCAAGAACAGTGTCCCAGTGGTGTAAAGTACTTAAGTAAAAATACTTCAAAAGTAAAAAGTACTATTTAAGTAGTTTTTGGAAGTATCTGTACTTTGCTATTTATATTTTTGACAACTTTTGCTTTTACTTCACTACATTCCTTAAAGAAAATAACAGGACAGGTAAAAGGTTCATTTCACACACTTATCAAGAGAACATCCCTGGTCATCCCTACTGCTTCAGATCTGGAGGACTCACTAAACAAAAATTATTTGTTTGGAAATTATGTCTGAGCGTTGTAGTGTGCCCCTGGCTATCCATACATTTAAAAAACAAGAAAATTGTGCCATCTGGTTTGCTTAATACAAGCAATTTGAAATGAGTTATGCTTGTACTTTTACTTTAGATACTTAAGTATATATTTCCAGTTACATTTACTTTTGATACTTAATTATATTTAAAACCAAATACTTTTAGACTTTTACTCAAGTACTATCTTAATGGGTGACTTTCACTTTTACTTGAGTCATTTTCTATTAAGGTATCTTTACTTTTACTCAAGCATGACAATTGGGTACTTTTCCCACCACTGATCAGAGGATGTCGCTGCGTGATCCACTGTGTCCCTACATGTGTGTGTATTACTGTGTTCATAGTGAAGCACAGACCTCTCATTTTGGACCATGGCCCTTTTTGTTTCTTAGTAGCACAGTTTGAATAGTTTCAGTGTGTTTGGAAACAAACACGTATGTGCGTGCGTGCACACACACACACACACACACACACACACACACACACACACACACACACACACACACACACACACACACACACACACACACACACACACACACACACACACACACACACACACACACACACACACACACACACAAGAGCAAGGCCTGTCCTTTCCAATCAATCCTCAACCTGTCAATTTCTGGGCAGATGGAGAAGTGGAGTGCTGCTCTGTGATCGATTAGGAGTGTCTTGGCTTTGTTCTCAACACACTCACGCCATCACTAATGAGTGGAGGATGAGAGGGGGATAAAAGAAGGATGAAAGAGGAGGTGAAAGTCAGCCTTTGACTGCACGCTCTCTTATGTACTTAGCCTTAATGTTGTTTTCCCTGAATAGCATTGATCTAAATTGCCTTCCTCACCGCTCACCAAAAAAACACTTAATCGATTGTCCATCACTGTGCGTGAACTCGCAAGGCTTGGCGGTAGAGTGCGCTGCTTATATCACTGCGCCACCACAGTTCACAATGCTCTAGCAAGCCGTGAGAATAATTGATGATGGTTGATGGAAACACACGTTGTTTTTCATTATTTTGTTTTATTAAGCTTTACCCAAACCACAGGCCTAACCTTAACCACTCGGAATTCACACCTAAACTATTAACCTTTTGAGTTGTTTCTCTTTTAACCCTGTGACCACGCAGAACTAAATGTGATCATCCATAACTTGTTACATTTCTAAAATAACTATTAGATCTTCTTGCAAAGATGACCCCCATGATCCTAAATATACAGCCAGGTCACTAAAGATTCAATACTATATTCAACGTTTGTTCAGGTCCCCAGGACATTGGGTGATGCATTCAAAACTAGGGGAAAAGGAGAGCACTAGTACCATCAAGTAGGCAAAACTAGGGGCAAAGGAGAGCACTAGTACCATCAAGTAGGCTTGCTAGGGTGTTGTGGATGCGGCTGGGCGTAAGCCTTGAGCTCTGGCTTCGATGGTTGCGTGTTCAATCCCAACTTCTTTGATATAGGGGGCAGCATTTTCACTTTTGGATGAATTGCATGCCCATAGTGAACTGCCTCCTACTCTGTCCCAGATGCTAATATATGCATATTATTATTACTATTGGATATAAAACACTCTGAAGTTTCTAAAACTGTTTGAATGATGTCTGTGAGTATAACAGAACTCATATGGCAGGCAAAAACCTGAGAAGAAATCCAAACAGGAAGTGAGAATTCTGAGACTGGTCAACGTTCAACTCATCGCCTATTCAATTCCCTGTAAGATATGGATCTGTTTGCACTTCCTACGCCTTCCACTAGATGTCAACAGTCTGTAGAATGTGGAATGAAGCTTATGCTGTGTTGTGGGGCCGGATGAGAGGGGAATGAGTCAGTGGTCTGGCAGATTGCCAGTTTCCTCATGATTTCGCCTTGCGTTCCATAACTTCTACAGACACGAAGGAATGCTCCGGTTGGAACGTTATTGGATATATATGATAACAACATCCTGAAGATTGATTCTCTACTTAGTTTGACCAGTTTATTCGACCTGTTATATAACTTTTTTAAGTTTTCGTCCGAGTTCACCTGCGCAAGCGTTTGGACATGTGCACTAAACATGCTAGCAAAAGTAATTACTTAGACATAAGTAATGGACATTATCGAACAAAACAACGATTTATTGTGGAACTAGGATTCCTGGGAGTGCATTCTGCTGAAGATGATCAAAGGTAAGGGAATATTTATGATGTAATTTCGTATTTCTGTTGACTCCAACATGGAGAAATGTTGTTATTTTTGAGTGCCGTCTCAGATTATTGCATGGTGTGCTTTTTACGTAAAGTTTTTTTGAAATCTGACACAGCGGTTGCATTAAGAACAAGTGTATCTTTAATTCTATGTAAAACATGTATCTTTCATCAAAGTTTATGATGAGTATTTCTGTTATTTGACGTGGCTCTCTGCAATTTCTCCGGATATTTTGGAGGCATTTCTGAACATGGGGCCAATGTAAACCGAGATTTGTGGATATAAATATGCACATTATCGAACAAAACATAAATGTATTGTGTAACATGATGTCCTATGAGTGTCATCTGATGAAGATCATCAAAGGTTAGTGATTAATTTTATCTCTATTTTTGCTTTTTGTGACTACTATCTTTTGCTGGGAAAATGGCTGTGTATTTCTGTGGCTATGTACTGAGCTAACATAATCGTTTGGTGTGCTTTCGCCGTAAATCCTTTTTGAAATCAGACATGTTGGCTGGATTCACAACATGTGTAGCTTTAATTTGGTGTCTTTCATGTGTGATTTCATGAGAGATTGATTTTATAGTAATATATTTGAATTTGGCACGCTACATTTCCTCTGGCTTTTGGCCAAGTGGGACGCTACCGTCCCACATATCCCAGAGAAGTTAACCCTTACCTTAATTCTGACCTTAACCCCTACCTCTACCCTTACCTTAACTTCTTGACGCTAGGGGCCAGATTTTTTAAAATTATTTTTATAACGTTCCCAATGTAAACTGACTATTTCTCAGGCCCAGATCGTAGAATATGCATATAATTTACAGATTAGGATAGAAAACACTCCATCGTTTCCAAAACTGTCAAAATATTGTCTGTGAGTATAACAAAACTGATTCTGCAGGCGAAAACCTGAGGAAATCCAACCCGGAAGTGCTTTTTTAAATTTTTATCCCTGTTCTGTTGCCTGCCCCTCCTCCAAAGGCGTATCAACCAGATTCCTTTTCCAATGGCTTCCTCAGGCTGTGACCAGGCTTTAGACATAGTTTCAGGCTTTTATTTTGAAAAATGAGCGAGATTTTTCAAAACGAGTCAGGTGTCCTTTGATTAGTTCCTGCACGCGAGAGGGGTAACTCGACATTTTCTTTCTCTCTTTTATTGAGTAGGTTATCGTCCGGTTGAAATATGATCGATTATGTATGTTAAAAACAACCTGAGGATTGATTATAAAAAACGTTTGACATGTTTCTACGAACATTACGGATACTTTTTGGAATTTGTCTGCCTTTCAGGAACGGAACGAGGCTGTGGTTTTCTGAACATAACGCGCTACCCAAATGCCGTTTTTTTGTTATAAAACTAATATTTATCGAACAAAAATAACATTTATTGTGTAACTGGGAGTCTCGTGAGTACAAACATCCGAAGATTATCAAAGGTAAGCGATTCATTTTATTGCTTTTCTGACTTTCGTGACCAAGCTAATATAAGGCTAACTGTTGTAGCATTGACTGATACACTCACAAACGCTTGGATTGCTTTCGCTGTAAAGCATATTTTCAAAATCTGACACGATAGGTGGATTAACAACAACCTAAGCTGTGTTTTGGTATATTTCACTTGTGATTCCATGATTATAAATATTTTTAGGATTATTTTTGAATTTGGTGCTCTGCAATTCAGTGGTTGTTTAGGAAAATGATCCCGGTAACGGGATCCGTAGCGCCAATAAGTTAACCCTTACCTTAACCATTTGGAATAAATGACCCTGAAGTCAAAACGTGGCAATCTGTGAGATCTTGTTGAAATATGCGTAGGCTAAATATAGTGTAGTAGCGTAAATGCATAATTGTCACTAGAAGTGGAGCATGAGGTCAGGTGCTGGTCAGGTCAAAGCTTGAGACTGGCCCAGTCTCAATGAGATGAGCTGCCTTGTACTAAGTAAACGTAATTTCAACCTATCTGAGCTGCACTAACAGAATCAATACCACAGATTACACACACACACAGACAAACAAACACACCACATACACAACACACACAGGCACACACACAGGCACACACAGCAAAGTATGCCCTCATGTCGACCTCTCCATTTCATAAATATACAGTGCATTCATAAAGTATTCAGACCTCTAGACTTTTTCCACATTGTGTTACGTACAGCCTTATTATAAAACTGATTAATTAAATAGTTTATTTTTCCTCATCAATCTACACACAATACCCAAT
Source organism: Salvelinus namaycush (assembly GCF_016432855.1). Lineage (NCBI taxonomy): Eukaryota > Metazoa > Chordata > Actinopteri > Salmoniformes > Salmonidae > Salvelinus > Salvelinus namaycush. Next base: position 146,521 of record NW_024060419.1, on the reverse strand, counting down.
AATGACGAAGCAAAAACAAGGTTTTATACATTTTTGCAAATGTATAAAAAAAATTAACTGAAATATTACATTTACATGAGTATTCAGACACTCTCTGTACTTTGCTATGTTCATCTTTCCCTCCATCCTGACTAGTCTCCCAGTCCCTGCTGCTGAAAAACATCTCACCTCAGTCTGTAGTGCAGCTAGCTTTCTCAGAGACTTTTATCTCGACATTCAGCCCTAAGGGTCTCATAGGGGGGGGGGGGGGGGGGGGGGGGGGGTGTTGTTGTGCTGCTCTGTTTTGTGGGTCTGTTCTGTCTGGAGTGTGTGGACTAGCTCTCACAGAGCTCCACCATCTCTCTTTCCAGCTCTGTGAATGTACAGTTGAAGTCAGTAGGTTACATACACCTTAGCCAAATACATTTGAACTCAGTTTTTTGCAATTCCTGACATTTATTCCAAGTAAAAATTCCCTGCCTTAGGTCAGTTATGATCACCACTTTATTTTAAGAATGTGAAATGCCAGAATAATAGTAGAGAGAAAGATTTATTTCAGATTTTCTTTCTTTCATCACATTCCCAGTGGGTCAGAAGTTTACATACACTCAATTAGTATTTGGTAGTATTGCCTTTAAATTGTTTAACCTGTCTAGCCCCAGCGTTCCGCTAGCGGAACTCCTCCCACATTCCACTAAAAAGGCAGAGCGCGAAATTCAAAAAATATTTTTGAGAAATATTTAACTTTCACACATTAACAAGTCCAATACAGCAAATGAAAGATACACATCTTGTGAATCCAGTCAACATGTCCGATTTTTAAAATGTTTTACAGCAAAAACACCACATATATTTATGTTAGCTCACCGCCAAATACAAAAAAGGACAGACATTTTTCACAGCACAGGTAGCATGCACAAAGCCAACCTTACTAACCAAGAACCAACCAAACTAACCAAGAAACAACTTCATCAGATGACAGTCTTATAACATGTTATTCAATAAATCTATGTTTTGATCAAAAAATGTGCATATTTGAGCTATAAATCAGTTTTACATTGCAGCTACCATCACAGCTACCGTCAGAAATAGCACCGAAGCAGCCAGAGTAATTACAGACACCAACGTCAAATACCTAAATACTCATCATAAAACATTTCTGAAAAATACATGGTGTACAGCAAATGAAAGACAGGCATCTTGTGATTCCAGCCAATATTTCCGATTTCTTTAGTGTTTTACAGCGAAAACACAATATAGCATTATATTAGCTTACCACAATAGCCAGAAACACAAGCCATTTACCAGCAGCAAAAGTTAGCGATCGTAACAAACCAGCAAAAGATATATAATTTTTGACTAACCTTGATAAGCTTCATCAGATGACAGTCCTATAACATCAGGTTATACATACACTTATGTTTTGTTCGAAAATGTGCATATTTAGAGCTGAAATCAGTGGTTATACATTGTGCTAACGTAGCATCTTTTTCCCACAACGTCCGGATATTTTTCTGACACTCACATATTCTGACCAAATAACTATTCATAAACATTACTAAAAAATACATGTTGTATAGGAAATGATAGATACACTAGTTCTTAATGCAATCGCCGTGTTAGAATTCTAAAAATAACTTCATTACGACATGCAGTTTACGTTATGGCGAGAGCGTGCCCAAAATCTGGGCGCAAACTACTAGTTCACATGTTCGACAGATATATGAAATAGCATCATAAAATGGGTCCTACTTTTGATGATCTTCCATCAGAATGTTGTACAAGGGGTCCTTTGTCCAGAACAATCGTTGCTTGGATTTAGAATGTCCTCTTCTCCAGTCAATTAGCACGGAAAGCTAGCAAAGTGGCGCGAAGCTCTCCTTCCTGAACATACGCAGACAAAGCAACACGCCTAACGTCCCGAAAAAATGTCAATAATCTAATAAAACTATATTGAAAAAACATACTTTACGATGATATTGTCACATGTATCAAATAAAATCAAAGCCGGAGATATTAGTCGTCTATAACGACAGCTTTACAGAAGGCAATACCAGGTCACTTCTCGCGCGTTCCAGAAAACAGGAAATTGGGGTCACGTCATGCCAAGAGCTTTTATTCGACCTCAGATTATGTTATACACTCCATTTCTTCTCTCACTGCCTGTTGACATCTAGTGGAAGGCGTATGAAGTGCATGTATACTAATAAATATCAAGCACATTTATAGGCAGGCCCTAGAACAGAGCATCGAGATTTCAGATTTTCCACTTCCTATCAGGAAGTTTGCTGCAAAATGAGTTCTGTTTTACTCACAGATATAATTCAAACGGTTTTAGAAACTAGAGAGTGTTTTCTATCCAATAGTAATAATAATATGCATATTGTACGAGCAAGAATAGAGTACGAGGCCGTTTAAATTGGGCGCGATTTTCCCCCAAAGTGTAAATAGCGCCCTCTATCCTCAACAGGTTTTAACTTGGGTCAAAAGTTTCAGGTAGCCTTCCACATGCTTCCACATAAGTTGGGTCAATTTTTGCCCATTCCTCCTGACAGAGCTGGTGTAACTGAGTCAGGTTTGTAAGCCTCCTTGCTCGCACACCCTTTTTCAGTTCTTCCCACAAATTTTCTATGGGATTGATGTCAGGGCTTAGTGATGGCCCCTCCAATACCTTGACTTTGTTCTCCTTAAACCATTTTGCCACAACTTTGGAAGTATGCTTGGGGTCATTGTCCATTTGGAAGACCCATTTGCGACCAAGATTTAACTTCCTGACTGATGTCTTGAGATGATGCTTCAATATATCCACATAATTTTCCTGCCTCATGATGCCATCTATTTTGTGAAGTGCACCAGTCCCTCATGCAGCAAAGCACCCCCACAACATGATGCTGCCACCCCCGTGCTTCACAGTTGGGATGGTGTTCTTTGGCTTGCAAGCCTCCCCCTTTTTCCTCCAAACATAATGATGGTCATTATGGCCAAACAGTTACATTTTTGTTTCATCAGACCAGAAGACATTTCTCCAAATAGTACGATCTTTGTCCCCATGTGCAGTTGCAAACCGTAGTCAGTTTTTTTTATGGTGGCTTTGGAGCAGTGGCTTCTTCCTTGCTGAGTGGCCTTTCAGGTTATGTCGATATAGGACTAATTTACTGTGGATATAGATACTTTTGTACCTGTTTCCTCCAGCATCTTCACCAGGTCCTTTGCTGTTGTTCTGGGATTGATTTGCACTTCTTGCACCAAAGTACGTTCATCTCTAGGAGACAGAGAGCGTCTCCTTCCTGAGCGGTATGACGGCTGCGTGGTCCCAAGGTGTTTATACTTGTGTGCTATTGTTTGTACAGATGAACGCGGTACCTTCAGGCGTTTGGGAATTTCTCCCATGGATGAACCAGACTTGTGGAGGTCTACAATTTTTTTTCTGATGTCTTGGCTGATTTCTTTTGATTTTGCCATGATGTCAAGCAATGAGGCACTGAGTTTGAAGGTAGGCCTTGAAATACATCCACAGGTTCACCTCCAATTGACTCAAACGATGACAATTAGCCTAACAGAAGCTTCTAAAGCCATGACATAATTTTCTGAAATTTTCCAAGCTGTTTAAAGGCACAGTCAACTTAGTGTATGTAAACTTCTGACTCACTGGAATTGTGATACAGTGAATTATAAGTGAAATAATCTGTCTGTAAACAATTGTTGGAAAAATAACTTGTCATGCACAAAGAAGATGTCCTAACCGACTTGCCAAAACTATAGTTTGTTACCAAGAAATTTGTGGAGTGGTTGTGAAATGAGTTTTAATGACTCCAACCTAAGTGTATATAGACTTCCAACTTCAACTGTATCTCCCTCAACAATGGTGGAGCAGTGCAGTTGTGGGACCTGGGCCTGTTCAATGCTGGGGGGGTGACTCTCCTCTTGGGGCTGCTCGTCTGCAGGGCAGTTTGAGCATGAGGTTTAATCGGACTCACTCAGGATGGGAGGGTCATCACTGAGAGAGAGCTTTTCCTTTTGTGCTCTCTCTTCGATCCCGTAAAAGTCCTGCTGATACTGCATGAGGATGCCCTGCACTATTACTGTTCCAGATATTGACAGAGGTTGTTTCATTGTCCTCAATGTATTATATTCTGAGTTTCCTCCCTGGGCAAATGCCCTCTCTTTTGGTATAGGGGTAGTGTGCTCTTATAGCACTGTACCATGCCAGGGGATGGTCTGTGTGGAACATTTAGTTGCTTACGTTTCCATCTTCATTCCCTGTCCTAACTCCAACCCTGTTCTGGAGAGCTACCGTCCTCTAGTTTTTCGCCCTAATCTAGTACACCTGATTCTAATAATTAGTTGATTGATATGATGAGTCAGGTCAGTTACAACTGGGGTTGGAGTGAAAATCTACAGCTCTCCAGGGACAGGGTTGAAGAGTCCTGATCTACACCAACGCCCCATTTGAAACCATTGGCAATGGGCACTTATACAATAGAGGAACACTGCTTTCACGAGAATGCACTTGCATGTAGACGACCATATTATACACTATCCCCCTTCATTTGCTCTCTTACCCGACCCTAGGTTACACTGTGAATCCAAAAGTGTGTATCTGTCTGTGTTAATCTCTCTGTGTGCATCTATCTGTGTGCATCTCTCTCTGTGTATCTCTCTGTGTGTATCTCTGTGTGTATCTGAGTATACAAAACATTAAGAACACCTTCTGTTTCCATGACAGAATGACCAGGTGAACCCAGGTCACTTGTTATATCCACTTCAATCAGCGTAGATGAGGGGACAGGTTAAATTATTTTTAAGCCTTGAGACAATTGAGAAATGGATTGTGTATGTGTGCCATTCAGAGGGTGAATGGGCAAGATTGAAAGGGGTATGGTAGTAGGTGCCAGGTGCACTGGTTTGTGTAAAGAACTGCAACACTGCTGGGTTTTTCACGCTCAACAGTTTCCTGTGTGTATCAAGAATGGTCCACCACCCAAAGGACATCCAGTCAACTTGACACGACTGTGGGAAGCATTGGAGTCAACATGGGCCTTGCATCCTTGTGGAACGCTTTCGACACCTTGTAGGTCATGCGGGGCAAAGGGGGGGGGGGGGCAACACCAATATTAGGAAGGTGTTCCTAATATTTGGTATACTCAGTTTATATGTGTGGGTATCTATCCAAAGACAATGCTAGGCTACAGATAACCAGGAGTGGGTGATGTATGGTTTTTATTATTTATGTTATCTGTAGGAGTTGATTTGGTCCAGGGTGACCACACACACACACACACACACACACACACACACACACACACACACACACACACACACACACACACACACACACACACACACACACACACACACACACACACACACACACACACACACACACACACAGAAACTAAGGCAAATACACCCACAAGCAAACAAACCTAGACAAATTTACTCGGACCACATCTTTCTAACACAATTCCAATAAGGAATGGGAAATAAAAACACATTTATCTGTGATAGTATTACTCACATACACATACCATACGTAAGGTAACACATGGACACGCACACTCAAACAAGTGAACAGACATACACCCGGGCAAACACAATTACTTTTTCGGTCAATATTTAACTAGTAAAAATCCATGAGGGCATTCTTCTCAGGCATCGTGAGATAGAGGATTCTGCCAAAGACAAATCTGGACATTCTACTATTTTCCCTCAACTCATTATAAAGATATACAGTACGGCCTGTCTTAATGAAATATATGAACCAGAAGTATCATTAATGTAAGGGGAGAGTAGGGAAACGTAGGATTGTACAAATAAATACACACACGAAGCAACACACACATACACATAGTAACACAAACTAAAAATGTGCAATACGAAAGCAAATAGACAGTATAAATAAATGGGCTGAGAATTGGTCTGAGATTTCTGTGGATTCCAATTAAATTCCTATAAAAAATTACGAAAGACATGAATACCGGAATAGTTTTTATTCAGGAAGCCGCCAACTCAGTTTTCTGGAAACCTTGCATGCTCAGTTAGTGCTAGACAGAGATCACTTGTGGCTCAGTAGACTAGGAGGGTCAGTAACACACCAAGGTCAGTTTCAATCCCTGCTTTTCCAAAAAGAAGAATACCAAGAATTATTACTTTACCCAGATAAGCACCTCATTCCAGAGAAGCCTTTTAGTAGCACAACCACATCTACATTTGAAGATGGACAGTTTTATTTAGTTGCAATTGGGTTTCAATAGGCGACCAATAGGCGACCCTGGAAATATTCTGGTTATATTGAGAGACAAGAGATCCTGGTCACCTGACACGTGCACACACACTCTCTCTCCTCATACACTACACAGATCCTCTTCACACACACACACACACACACACACACACACACACACACACACACACACACACACACACACACACACACACACACACACACACACACACACACACACACACACACACACACACACACACACACTTCGAACAGACACTTCACAAAGTAGAGATCATAGGAGGAGGAAATTGTCTTTCCTGACTGATAATGATTTCCTGTCTGAAAAATAGACGAAGTGATACGCAAGAAAAGGTAAGGTGAAAAAGTGAAGGATAAGGGAGGAGAGGAAAGAATCCCATCATTTTTCTAGCAGGAGGTGTGACTACCGAGAGAAGGTAATGGAGACACACTCCACCTCTCTCTCTCTCAATTCAATTCAAGTCAAGGGGGTTAATTGGCATGGGAAACATATGTTAACATTGCTAAAGCAAGTGAAGTAGATAATATACAAAAGTGAAATAAAGATTAAAAATTAACAGTAAACATTACACTCACAGAAGTTCCAAAAGAATAAAGACATTACAAATGTCATATAATGTATATATACAGTGTTGTAACGATGCACAAATGGTTAAAGTACAAAAGGGAAAATAAATAAGCATAAATATGGGTTGTATTTAAAATGGTGTTTGTTCTTCACTGGTTGACCTTTTCTTGTGGCAACAGGTCACAAATCTTGCTGCTGTGATGGCACACTGTGGTATCACAGAGGGAAATATGTGTCTCTAATATGGTCATACATCGGGCAGGAGGTTAGGAAGTGCAGCTCAGTTTCCACCTCATTTTGTGGGCAGTGTGCACATAGCCTGTCTTCTCTTGAGAGCCAGGTCTGCCTACGGCGGCCTTTCTCAATAGCAAGGCTATGCTCACTGTGTCTGTACATAGTCAAAGCTTTCCTTAAGTTTGGGTCAGTCAGTGTCCAGGTATTCTGCCACTATGTACTCTCTGCTCAGGGCCAAATAGCATTCTAGTTTGCTCTGTTCTTTTGTTAATTCTTTCCAATATGTCAAATAATTATCTTTTTGTTTTCTCATGATTTGCTTAGGTCTAATTGTGTTGCTGTCCTGGGAATCTGTGGGGTGTGTTTGTGTTTGTGAACAGAGCCCCAGGACCAGCTTGCTTAGGGGACTCTTCTCCAGGTTCATCTCTCTGTAGGTGATGGCTTTTTTTATGGAAGGTTTGGGAATCGCATTCTTTTAGGTGGTTGTAGACATTAATTTAGATAATTAGGGGGTATTGGCCTAATTCTACTCTGCATGCATTATTTGGTGTTATACGTTGTACACGGAGGATATTTTTGCAGAATTCTCAACTTGGTGTTTTTGCAGAGTCTCAACTTGGTGTTTGTCCCATTTAGTGAATTCTTGGTTGGTGATTGGTCCCCAGACCTCACAAACATAAAGGGCAATGGGTTCTTTAACTGATTCAAGTATTTTTTGCCAGATCCTAATTGGTCTGTTGAATTTTATGTTCATTTTGATGGCATAGAATGTCCTTCTTTCCTTGTCTCTCAGATTGTTCAAAACTTTGTGGAAGTTACCTGTGGCGCTGATGTTTAGGCCAAAGATTGTATCGTTTTGTGTGTGCTCTAGGGCAACGGTGTCTAGATGGAATTTGTATTTGTGGTCCTGGCGACTGGACCTTTCTTGGAACACCATTATTTTGATCTTACTGAGATTTACTGTCAGGGCCCAGGTCTAGCAGAATCTGTGCAGAAGATCTAGGTGCTGCTGTAGGCCCTCCTTGGTTGGTGACAGAAGAACCAGATCATCAGAAAACAGTAGACATTTGACTTCAGACTCTAGTAGGTTGAGGCCGGGTGCTACAGACTTTTCTAGTGCCCTCACCAATTTGTTGATATATATGTTAAAGAGGGTCGGGCTTAAGCTGCATCCCTGTCTCACCCCACGGCCCTGTGGGAAGAAATGTGTGTGTTTTTTGCCTATTTTAACTACACACTTGTTGTTTGTGTACATGGATTTTATAATGTTGTATGTTTTTCCCCCAACACCACTTTCTATCAATTTGTATAGCAGACCCTCATGCCAAATTAAGTCAAAGGCTATTTTGAAATAAACTGGGCATGAGAAGACTTTGCCTTTGTTTTGGTTTGTTTGTTTGTCAATTAGGGTGTGCAGGGTGAATACGTGGTCTGTCATACGATATTTTGGTAAAAAGCCAATTTGTCATTTGCTCAGTACATTGTTTTCACTGAGGAACTGTACGAGTCTGGTGTTAATGATAATGCAGAGGACTTTCCCAGGTTGCTGTTGACACATATCCCATGGTAGTTATTGGGGTCAAATTTGTCTCCACTCTTGTGGATTGGGGTGATCAGTCCTTGGTTCCAAATGTTGGGGAAGATGCCAGGGCTAAGGATCATGTTAATAAAGAGTTTAAGTATAGGCAATTGGAATTTGTTGTCTGTATATTTGATAATTTCATTGAGGATACCATCAACACCACAGGCCTTTTTGGGTTGTAGGGTTTTATTTTGTCCTCTAGTTCATTCAAGGTAATTGGAGAATCCAGTGAGTTCTGTAGTCTTTAATAGTTGATTCTAAGATTTGTATTTGATCATGTTTATGTTTTTGCTGTTTGTTCTTTGTTATAGGGACAAAAATATTGGAGAAGTGGTTTATCCATACATCTCCATTTTGGATAGATAATTCTTTGTGTTGTTGTTTGTTTAGTGTTTTCCAATTTTCTCAGAAGTGGTTAGAGTCTATGGATTCTTCAATTACATTGAGCTGATTTCTGACGTGTTGTTCCTTCTTTTTCCATAGTGTATTTCTGTATTGCTTTAGTGATTCACCACAGTGAAGGCGTAGACTCAGGTTTTCCGGGTCTCTTTGTTTTTGGTTGGACAGGTTTCTCAATTTCTTTCTTAGATTTCTGCATTCTTCATCAAACCATTTGTCATTGTTGTTCATTTTCTTCGGTCTTCTATTTAAGATTTTTAGATTTGATAGGGAAGCTGAGAGGTCAAATATATATCTTCTGCCAAGTTTACACCTTCACTATTACAGTGGAAAGGAAAGGAAGTTCAGGAAGTTGTCTAAAAGGGATTGAATTTGTTGTTGCCTAATTGTTTTTTGGTAGGTTTCCAAACTACATTCTTCCATCTATAGCGTTTCTTTTTATTACTCAGTTCCTTTGGCTTTGATGCCTCACGATTGAGTATTGCTCTGTTCAAGTAGACTATGATTTTGCTGTGATCTGATAGGGGTGTCAGTAGGCTGACTGTGAATGCTTTGAAGAACTCTGGGTTGAGGTCAGTGATAAAGTAGTCTACAGTACTACTGCCAAGAGATGAGCTATAGGTGTACCTACCATAGGAGTCGCCTCGAAGCCTACGATTGACTATGTACATACCCAGCATGTGACAGAGCTGCAGGAGCTGTGACCCATTTTTGTTGGTTATGTTTTTGGTTTTGTCTCTCTATCTCTCTAACGAAGCCATGGCATCAGCTAATAGGGGTCCTAATAACATTCGCTGGGAGAGAGTGTGTATGAGCATGCATTCATGCATCCTTTCTCTCTCTCTCCCTCTCTCTCAGGAAGCCGTGGCGTCAGCTAATGGGGATCCTAATAAAATTCAAAATTGAAAATCAGCTAAAATAAAATTCCAACTTCAAAATCTCTCACTCTCTCTACCTCCTACTCTGTCTCTATCCCCCTCTCTCTCACTCTCTTTACCTCCTACTATGTCTCTACCCCCCCATCTCGCTCGCTCTACATCCTACTCTGTCTCTATACCCCTCTCTCTCACTCCGTCTACCTCCTACTCTGTCTCTATCCCCCTCTCTCTCACTCTCTTTACCTCCTACTTTGTCTCTATCTCCCTCTCTCTCACGCTCTACCTCCTACTCAGTCTCTATCCCCCCCTATCTCACGCTCTACCTCCTACTCTGTCTCTATCCTCCTCTCTCTCACTGTGTCTACCTCCTACTCTGTCTCTATCCCCCTCTCTCTCACGCTCTACCTCCTACTCAGTCTCTATCCCCCCCTATCTCACGCTCTACCTCCTACTCTGTCTCTATCCCCCTATCTCTCACGCTCTACCTCCTACTCTGTCTCTATCCCCCTCTCTCTCACTGTGTCTACCTCCTACTCTGTCTCTATCCCCCTCTCTCTCACTCACTCTCTCTACCCTCTACTCTGTCTCTATCCCCCTCTCCTTCTCACTGTGTCTACCTCCTACTCTGTCTCTATCCCCATCTCTCTCACGCTCTACCTCCTACTCTGTCTCTATCCCCCTCTCTCTCACTGTGTCTACCTCCTACTCTGTCTCTATCCCCCTCTCCTTCTCACTGTGTCTACCTCCTACTCTGTCTCTATCCCCATCTCTCTCTCTCTCTCACTACCTCCTACTCTGTCTATCCCCCTCTCTCTCACTCTCTCTACCTCCTACTCTGTCTCTATCCCCCTTTCTCTCTCTCTACCCCCCCCCCCGCCACCCTCTAACTCTTATCTAAACAACTTATTCCATCTGATAGCCAGCTCCCCTTCTTATGAGAAGGAGGTCAAGTAGTGATCAACCTTGTAACCACTCTGTGAGACTAGGGAGTGCACTTAAAAATATAAACTTAATTAGTTTAGTTCTATCTGCCCTAGCAGTCAGGGTTTAACCATTATTTACTGGCTTTTTTAATGGAATATTCAAACACAGACATGCACAGACACACAGTAACAGACACACATGACAGTCCCTTATCTCATTATTTACAGGCATATTAGATACGGAATCCACTTATTAAATTCTCCTAAATAATGTTAGGTCATTACCCGAGAGCTCTAAACCCATTCCCATTCTTGCTGTAACGTTATACAACATCCTAACCAGGTGTGTGTCTGTGTGTATACACAGTTGAAGTCGGAAATTTACATACACTTAGGTTGGAGTCATTAAAACTTGTTTTTCAACCACTCCACAAATTTCTTGTTAACAAACTATAATTTTGACAAGTCGGTTAGGACATCTACTTTGCGCATGACACAAGTAATTTTCCCAACAATTGTTAACAGACAGATTCTTTCACTTAAAATGCACTGTATCACAATTTCACTGGGTCAGAAGTTTACATACACTAAGGTGACTGTGCCTTTAAACAGCTTGGAAAATATCAGAAAATGATGTCATGGCTTTAGAAGCTTCTGATAGGCTAATTGACATCATTTGAGTCAATTGGAGGTGTACCTGTGGATGTATTTCAAGGCTTACCTTCAAACTCAGTGCCTCTTTGCTTGACATCATGGGAAAATCAAAAGACAAGCAAATCAGCCAAGACCTCAGAAAAAAATTGTAGACTGGTTCATCCTTGGGAGCAATTTCCAAATGCATGAAGGTACCACTTTCATCTGTACAAACAATAGTACACAAGTATAAACACCAACTTGTAGATCTCCACAAGTCTGGTTCATCCTTGGGAGCAATTTCCAAACGCCTGAAGGTACCATGTTCATCAGGCCACTCAGCAGGAAGAAGCCACTGCTCCAAAACCGCCATGAAAAAGCCAGACTACGGTGTGCAACTGCACATGGGGACAAAGATCGTACTTTTTGGAGAAATGTCCTCTGGTCTGATGAAACAAAAATAGAACTGTTTGGCCATAATGACCATCGTTATGTTTGGAGGAAAAAGGGGGAGGCTTGCAAGCCGAAGAACATCATCCCAACCGTGAAGCACAGGGGTGGCAGCATCATGTTGTGAGGGTGCTTTTGCTGTAGGAGGGACTGGTGCACTTCACAAAATAGATGGCATCATGAGGAAGGAAAATTATATGGATATATTGAAACAACATCTCAAGACATCAGTCAGGAGTTAAAGCTTGGTCGCAAATGGGTCTTCCAAATGGACAATGACCCCAAGCATACTTCCAAAGTTGTGGCAAAATGGTTTCAGGACAACAAAATCAAGGTATTGGAGTGGCCATCACAAAGCCCTGACATCAATCCTATAGAAAACTGAAAAAGCGTGTGCGAGCAAGGAGGCCTACAAACCTGACTCAGTTACACCAGCTCTGTCAGGAGGAATGGGCCAAAATTCACCCAATTTATTGTGGGAAGCTTGTGGAAGGCTACCCGAAAAGTATGACCCAAGTTAAACAATTTAAAGGCAATGCAACCAAAATACTAATTGAGTGTATGTAAACTTCTGACGCACTGTGAATGTTATGAAAGAAATTAAAGCTTAAATTAATAATTATCTTGTAACGAAAGTCGTCGGGAGAAGGAGAGGAGGACCAAAGTGCAGCGTGGTACGTATCCATCATTACTTTTAATCAAGATGAATACACGAACAAAACAACAAAACGACCAACGAACAGTTCTGACAGGTGCAACAAACACTAACCAGAAAATAACCACCCGCAAACACAAGTGGGAAAACAGGCTACCTAAGTATGGCTCTCAATCAGCGACAACGATAGACAGCTGCCTCTGATTGAGAACCATACCAGGCCAAACACATAGAAATAGAAAACCTAGACCTACAACATAGAATACCCACCCACATCACACCCTGACCAAACTAAAAATAGAAACATTCAAAGCAATCTACGGTCAGGGCGTGACATCTCTCTACCATTATTCTGACATTTCACATTGTTCAAATAAGGGGGTGATCCTAACTGACCTAAGACACATAATTTTTCTAGGATTAAATGTCAGGAATTGTGAAAAACTGAGTTTAAATGTATTTGGCTAAGGTGTTTGTAAACTTCCGACTTCAACTGTATACCCCAGTAACAACAGAAGACCCAACTGTTGCTGATGTATTCCAGGTTTAGCTCTCACGTCTCTAATCTAAAGCAGGTCCATTCTGCTCTTTGTGTAGCGTCGTATGTCCCTCCTCCCAGGCCGCAGTATGATCAAACAGCAGTGTAAGCCACTTCTGGTTCCCGTCTGTAAAGTCATCACAGATACACCTTTCATTACTGAACCAGAAAATATGTCTCGTCAAAACCCCTTAGAATGGAGCTGGGTATGTTCTGGTCAAACCATTTAGAATTGGACTGGGTATGTTCTGATCAAACCCCTTTAGAATGGGACTGGATATGTTCTGGTCAAACCATTTAGAATTGGACTGGGAATGTTCTGATCAAACCCCTTTAGAATGGGACTGGATATGTTCTGGTCAAACCCCTTTAGAATGGGACTGGGTATGTTCTGGTCAAACCCCTTTAGAATTAGACTGGATATGTTCTGGTCAAACCCCTTTAGAATGGGACTGGGTATGTTCTGATCAAAACCCTTTAGAATGGGACTGGATATGTTCTGGTCAAACCCCTTTAGAATGGGACTGGGTATGTTCTGGTCAAACCCCTTTAGAATTGGATTGGATATGTTCTGGTCAAACCATTCAGAATTGGACTGGATATGTTCTGGTCAAACCCCTTTAGAATGGAACTAGGTATGTTCTGGTCAAACCCCTTTAGAATGGAACTAGGTATGTTCTGGTCAAACCCCTTTAGAATGGAACTAGGTATGTTCTGGTCAAACCCCTTTAGAATTGGATTGGATATGTTCTGGTCAAACCATTCAGAATTGGACTGGATATGCTCTGGTCAAACCCCTTTAGAATGGAACTAGGTATGTTCTGGTCAAACCCCTTTAGAATGGAACTAGGTATGTTCTGGTCAAACCCCTTTAGAAGGAAATAGGTATGTTCTCAGGATTATGGCTGAGTGAATGACTGAGTTAGATGGTGCTGTGGGTTCAAACCTGCAGCATCAGCAGACACTACAGCCAAACAGTATGAGGCGGACTGTAGCGTTACCCTAGTAACAGACACACTATGACTGCCCCCTGATGTAGTTATCTAGAACAACCACACACAGAACATGTCTGTTAATAGGCCTAGAGATTACATAGAAGCTATGGGACCCCCATATCAACAGCCACAATACATCTGAGGCCTCAGCCGGCGCCGACAGCATTGGACCACTGATTGATGTGGGAGAGAGGGACAGTAATGATCAAAGGGAGCAGGTCACCTGACTGAGGTCATGTACAATGTACAGTAGCAACCAGGTTACTAGGGACAATATCAGGTTCAATAAATACCACACTGGACTAATTGACCAGGTCAGTAGAGAACATCTGGCATTGTGTGAGAATCGTATGGGTAAAGAAGACCTTGTTATGCCGTGACACAAGGTTACACAATGTAGCTTCTTCTAATGGTGTTTTGTAGCTAAAAAGTGGACATAACATTTGAAGTCTGTGTGGAGAGAGAGAGATTTTCCATCTACCACAAATCTGGATACATTTGAACTATTAGACTTTCTATTTGGAGGAGAGAGAGAGAGAGAGAGCGAGAGAGAGAGAGAGAGAGAGAGAGAGAGCGAGAGCGAGAGCGAGGGGTTATGTGAGGTTAATTGATCTCATGTTTCAGTCAAACTGAATCAAAGGAAGGGGAAAAGAAATGAGCCAGGCACTAATATGTGGCTGAGCTGGAGAGGCACATGGAAACGGGGAGCAGATTGAGTGGAACACCGAAGAGAGGGCGGGAGCATTTTAGGGGGGACACAATCAAGGAAAATCATTAACTAGAGGGCAGAAAGAGGGCAAGAGCACACACACACACACACACACACACACACACACACACACACACACACACACACACACACACACACACACACACACACACACACACACACACACACACACACACACACACACACACACACACACTGGGTCGGCTGCATTAATTTAGATCAGAGGCTGACCAAGAGAATGCCCCTGCCCTCTCTCACTCTGCCAGTGTGTGTGTGTGTGTGTGTGTGTATGTGTGTGTGTGTGTGTGTGTGTGTGTGTGTGTGTGTGTGTGTGTGTGTGTGTGTGTGTGTGTGTGTGTGTGTGTGTGTGTGTGTGTGTGTGCGCACACCAATATCCATGCCCTGAGAAGCCGAACTAGCGAGGCAGGGTGGATAAAAAAAACTGATTGATTGTATTTTATGGTGGACCAGAATGAGACAAGAAACAAGCACACGCACTCACGCACACACACAAAGATTGAGTTCCTGTGGGATAACCTTGGTGGTGGAAGGTGGAGTTGTTAACAGATTGAGAGAACCGAAGTGTGTGTGTGTGTGTGTGTGTGTGTGTGTGTGTGTGTGTGTGTGTGTGTGTGTGTGTGTGTGTGTGTGTGTGTGTGTGTGTGTGTGTGCGCGAGCGTGTGCGAGAGTGTGCGAGAGAGGGAGAGAGAGAGAAAGTGATAGAGAGCCTCTCTTAAAATATGAGAGAGAAGTGACCAGAGAGAGAGAAGTGACCAGAGAGAGAGAAGTGACCAGAGAGAGAGAAGTGACCAGAGAGAGAGAAGTGACCAGAGAGAGAGAAGTGACCAGAGAGAGAGAAGTGACCAGAGAGAGAGAGGAGACCAGAGAGAGAGAGGAGACCAGAGAGAGAGGAGACCAGAGAGAGAGGAGACCAGAGAGAGAGGAGACCAGAGAGAGAGGAGCCCAGAGAGAGAGAGGAGACCAGAGAGAGAGAAGTGACCAGAGAGAGAGAAGTGACCAGAGAGAGAGGAGACCAGAGAGAAAGAGGAGACCAGAGAGAGAGAGGAGACCAGAGAGAGAGAGGAGACCAGAGAGAAAGAGGAGACCAGAGAGAGAGAAGTGACCAGAGAGAGAGGAGACCAGAGAGAGAGGAGACCAGAGAGAGAGAAGTGACCAGAGAGAGAGAAGTGACCAGAGAGAGAGAAGTGACCAGAGAGAGAGAGGAGACCAGAGAGAGAGGAGACCAGAGAGAGGAGACCAGAGAGAGAGGAGACCAGAGAGAGAGGAGACCAGAGAGAGAGAGGAGACCAGAGAGAGAGAGGAGACCAGAGAGAGAGAAGTGACCAGAGAGAGAGAGGAGACCAGAGAGAGAGAGGAGACCAGAGAGAGAGAGGAGACCAGAGAGAGAGAAGGGACCAGAGAGAGAGAAGTGACCAGAGAGAGAGGAGACCAGAGAGAGAGGAGACCAGAGAGAGAGAAGTGACCAGAGAGAGAGGAGACCAGAGAGAGAGGAGACCAGAGAGAGAGGAGACCAGAGAGAGAGGAGACCAGAGAGAGAGGAGACCAGAGAGAGAGAAGTGACCAGAGAGAGAGAAGTGACCAGAGAGAGAGAGGAGACCAGAGAGAGAGAGGAGACCAGAGAGAGAGAGGAGACCAGAGAGAGAGAGGAGACCAGAGAGAGAGAGGAGACCAGAGAGAGAGAGGAGACCAGAGAGAGGGGAGACCAGAGAGAGAGAGGAGACCAGAGAGAGAGAGGAGACCAGAGAGAGAGAGGAGACCAGAGAGAGAGAGGAGACCAGAGAGAGAGAAGTGACCAGAGAGAAAGAAGTGACCAGAGAGAGAGAGAGGAGACCAGAGATAGAGAGGAGACCAGAGAGAGAGAGGAGACCAGAGAGAGAGAGGAGACCAGAGAGAGAGGAGACCAGAGAGAGAGGAGACCAGAGAGAGAGGAGACCAGAGAGAGAGAAGTGACCAGAGAGAGAGAAGTGACCAGAGAGAGAGAAGTGACCAGAGAGAGAGAGGAGACCAGAGAGAGAGAGGAGACCAGAGAGAGGTGACCAGAGGGAGAGTATAATATTATCGATTATGTTTGTTAAAGACAACCTGAGGATTGATTATAAAAAACATTTGAAATGTTTCTACGACCATTTCGGATACTTTTTGGGATTTGTCGAACGGAACACGGCTTTTGTTTTCTCAAAATAATGCGCAACCCAAATGGCGTTTTTTTGTTATAAAAGTAATATTTATCGAACAAAAAGAAGATTTGTTGTGTAACTGGGAGTCTCGTGAGTGGAAACACCCGAAGATTATCAAAAGTAAGCGACTAATTTTATTGCTTTTCTTACTTTCGTGAGAAAGCTAACCAAGCTAATATAAGGCTAAGCTGTTATAGCATTGAAAGCTACACTCACAAAAGCTTGGATTTCTTTCGCTGTAAAATATATTTTCAAAATCTGACACGATAGGTGGATTAACAACAAGCTAAACTGTGTTTTGGTATATTTCACTTGTGATTGCATGAATATAAATATTTTTTGTAATATTCTTTAATCTGATACGTTTGGAAATTTTCATCTTCCTTTCAGGACCGGAACGAGGCTGTAGTTTTCTCATCAGCATATTTTCAAAATCTGACATGATAGGTGGATTAACAACAAGCTAAGCTGTGTTTTGGTATATTTCACTTGTGATTGCATGATTATAAATATTTTTTGTAATATTTTTGTATCTGATACGTTTGGGATTTTTCGTCTGCCTTTCAGCACCGGAACGAGGATGTAGTTTTCTGAACATAACGCGCAACCCAAATGGCGTTTTTTTGTTATAAAAGTAATATTTATCGAACACAAAGAACATTTATTGTGTAACTTGGAGTCTCGTGAGTGCAAACATCCGAAGATTATCAAAGGTAAGCTATTAATTTTATTGCTTTTCTGACTTTCGTGACCATGCTAATTTGGGGCTAGCTGTTGTAGCATTGATTGATACACTCACAAAAGCTTGGATTTCTTTCTCTGTAAAGCATATTTTCAAAATCTGACACAATAGGTGGATTAAAAACAAGCTAAGCTGTGTTTTGGTATATTTCACTTGTGATTGCATGATTATAAATATTTTTTGTAATATTTTGCGCCCTGCAATTCAGCGGTTGTTTAGGAAAATGATCCCGTAAAAGGGATCTGTGCGCAGAGAGGTTAACTTCTTGTCAATATGGGGGCGCTGTTTCCACTTTGTAAAACATTGTGACCAAATTAAACTGCCTCGTACTCTATTCTAGATCGTATAATATGCATATTATTACTATTGGATAGAAAACACTCTCAAGTTTCTAAAACTGTTTGAATTATATCTGTGAGTAAAACAGAACTCATTTTGCAGCAAACCTGACAGGAAGTGAAAAATCTGAAATCGAGGCTCTGTTCCAGGGCCTTCCTATTCAATTGCTTGAAATCTATGGATATACATGCACTTCATACGCCTTCCACTAGATGTCAACAGGCAGTGGGAGGTGGAATGGGGTGTCTAGCTTGATCTGAGGTCGAACGAGAGCTCTTGGAATGACGTGACCACAATTTTTTTTGTCTACCAAGGCGCGGGAAGGACATCAGCATTGTCTTCTGAAAAGCGTTCGGTATAGACGGCTAATATCTCCGGCTTTGATTTTATTTGATACATGTGATAATATCATCGTAAAGTATGTTTTTTCAATGTAGTTTTATCAGATTTTTCAACGTTTATCAGGAGTTTTGGAGTTTTCCGTTCTCTGCGTTAGGTGAAGATGGACATCTTCGCGCCACTTAGCTAGCTAAGGTTGCTAATTCGACAGGAGAAGAGGACATTCTAAAACCAAACAACGATTTATTCTGGACAAAGGACTCCTTGTACAAGATTCTGATGGAAGCTCAGCAAAAGTAAGAACCATTTATGATGTTATTTCGTATTTCTGTGGAAAATGTTTAGTCCTATTTTCCTTCCTTTTTGCGGGCGCTGTCTCGCTATAACGTAAGCTGTTTGTTATGGTAAAGTTATTTTTAAAAATCTAACACGCGATTGCATTAAGAACTAGTGTATCTTTCATTTGCTGTCCAACATGTATTTTTTAGTAAAGTTTATGATGAGTTCTTTGATTAGATTAGGTGACTGTCCAAAATATCTCCGGAGATTCTGGTCAATCGATGCTACATATTCACAATGTATAACCACGGTTTGCAGCTCAAAATATGCAAATTTTCGAACAAAACATAAGTGTATTGTATAACCTGATGTTATAGGACTGTCATCTGATGAAGTTGGTCAAGGTTAGTGATTAATTTTATATCTTTTGCTGGTTTTTTGCGATCGCTACCTTTGCGGTGAATGAATGCGGTTGTGTGTTTGGCTATTGTGGTAAGCTAATATAATGCTATATTGTGTTTTTGCTGTAAAACACTTAAAAAATTGGAAATATTGGCTGGATTCACAACATGTTTATCTTTCATTTGCTGTACACCATGTATTTTTCATAAATGTTTTATGATGAGTATTTAGGTATTTCACGTTGCTCTCTGTAATTATTGGCTGGCTGCTTTGGTGATATTTTTGATGGTAGCTGCAATGTAAAACTATGATTTATACCTCAAATATGCACATTTTCGAACAAAACATAGATTTATTGTATAACATGTTATAAGACTGTCATCTGATGAAGTTGTTTCTTGGTTAGTGACTAATTATATCTCTATTTGGTCGGTTTTGTGATAGCTACCTATGCGGTAAAAAAATTGTGAAAATATGCGGTTGAGTCTTTTGCTATTGTGGTTAGCTAATAGAAATACATATTGTGTTTTTGCTGTAAAACATTTTAAAAATCGGAAATGATGGCTGGATTCACAAGATGTTTATCTTTCATTTGCTGTATTGGACTTGTGATTTCATGAAAATTATATTATATGATATCCCTGTTGCGTTAGGCTAGGCTATGCTAGTCAGCTTTTTACTGATGAGGATGCTCCCGGATCCGGGATGGGTAGCAATGAAAGGTTAAACGCTTTACTGTTTTATTGTCACGTGCACAACAATCCAGAAATTATATATATATATTGTATTTAATATTTAAAAAATGTAACCCCTTTTTCTCCCCAATTTCATGATATCCAATTGGTAGTTACAGTCTTGTCTCATCGCTGCTACTCCCATTACGGATTTGCGAGAGGTGAAGGTCGAGAGCTGTGCGTCCTCCGAAACACAACCCAACCAAGCTGCACTGCTTCTTGACACAATGCCCACTTAACCTGGAAGCAAGCATCACCAATGTGTTGGAGGAAATACTGTACACCTGGCAACCATGTCAGCGTGCACTGCGCCCAGCCCGCCACAGGAGTCACTAGTGTATGATGGGACAAGGACATTCCTGCCGGCCAAACCCTCCCCTAACCCGAACGACGCTGGGCCATTTGTGAGCCGCCCCATTGGTCTCCCGGTCACGGCCGGCTGCGACAGAGCCTGGACTCGAACCCAGAATCTCTGCAATTATATTTTAAAATCAGGAACATCAAAAGATGAAAAGATGGCACAGAAGAACATGGCTGACGTTCTACATTCTTCCAGCCAATTGTGCTATTTTGTTATTTTTTTGCAATTTGTGTAACTTATTTTTCAACTTACTGTTTACATAATGTTGCTGCTACCGTCTCTTATGACCTAAAACAACTTCTGGAAATCAGAAAAGCGATTACTCACCACGAACTGGAAGAAACTTTTTCCTTTAACGAGTCCGACGAGAAGGATATCCTGCTTCAATGGAACAGGCCTAGATCAACGCCTTTAACATGAAGAAAAGACTCCGGAAAAGGGGCCGCAGATCGGGCAGCCTTCTGAGAATCCATAGGCGAGCGAATAAAATCCCACTGCCATCCGTTCTTCTTGCTAACGTGCAATCATTGGAAAATAAAATTGATGGCCTACGATTAAGATTATCCTACCAATGGGACATTAAAAACTGTAACATCTTATGTTTCACCGAGATGTGGCTGAACGACGATACGGACAATATAGAGCTAGAGAATTATTATTGCGCCGGCAGAACAGAGACGCTACCTCTGGTAAGACGAGGGGTGGGAGTGTGTGTCTATTTGTCAAAAACAGCTGATGCGCGATGTCTAATATGAATGAAGTCTCAAGGTATTGCTTTCTTGAGGTAGAGCACCTTATGATAAGCTGTAGACCACACTATCTACCAAGATAGTTCTCATCTGTATTATTTGTAGCCATCTATTTACCACCACAGAACGAAGCTGGCACTAAGACCGCTCTCAACAAACTCTATATGGCCATAAGCAAAGAAGAAAATGCTCAACAAGAAGCGGCGCTCCTAGAGGCCAGGGATTTTATGCAGGCAAACTTAAATCAGTTTTACCAAATTTCATCAGCATGTCACATGTGCAATCAGAGAAAAAAAAATCCTAGACCACCTGTACTCCACACACAGAGATGCATACAAAGCTCTCCCCCGCCTTCCATTTGGCAAATCTGACCACAATTCTATCCTCCTGATTCCTGCTTACAAGCAAAAACTGAAGCAGGAAGTACCAGTGACTCACTCAATACGGAAGTGGTCAGATGATGCGGATGCTACACTACAGGACTGTTTTGCTAGCACAGACTAGAAAATGTTCCGGGATTCATCCAATGGCATTGAGAAGTACACCACCTCAGTCATCGACTTCATCAATAAGTGAATCGACGATGTCGTCCCCACACTGACTGTACGTACATATCCCAACCAGAAGCCATGGACTACAGGCAACATCCACATCGAGCTAAAGGCTAGAGCTGCCACTTTCAAGGAGCGGGAGACTAATCCGGACGCTTATAAGAAATCCCGCTATGCCCTCAGACGAAACACCAAACAAGCAAAGCATCAATACAGGATTAAGATTGAATCCTACTACACCGGCTCTGAAGCTCGTCGGATGTGGCAGGGCTTGAAAACTATTACGGACTACAAAGGGAATCCCAGATGTGAGCAACCCAGTGATGTGAGCCTACCAGACGAGATAAATGCCTTTTATGCCCACTTCCAGGCAAGATGAGAGCCTGACTGTATGCTAGCCGATGTGAACAAAACCTTTAAACAGGTCAACATTCACAAAGTCGCAGGGCCAGACGGATTACCAGGACGTGTACTCAAAGCATGAGTGGACAAACTGTCAAGTGTCTTCACTGACATTTTCAACCTCTCCCTGACCTAAACTGTAATACCTCCATGTTTCAAGCAGACCACCATGGTCCCTGTGCCCAAGGAAGCGAGCCCTGAAATGCTTTGAAAGGCTGGTCATAGCTCACATCAACAGCTTCCTCCCGAATACCCTAGACCCACTTCAATTCGCATACCGCCCCAACAGATCCACAGATGATGCAATCTCAATCTCAATCGCACTCCACACCACCCTTTCTCACCTGGACAAAAGGAACACCTATGTGAGAATGCTGTTCATTGACTACAGCTCAGTGTTCAACACCATAGTGCCCACGAAGTTCATCACTAAGCTAAGAACCCTGGGACTAAACACCTCCCTCTGCAACTGGATCCTGGACTTCCTGACGGGCCACCCCCAGGTAGTAAGAGTAGGCAACAACACGTCTGCCACACTGATCCTTAACACTGGGGCCCCTCAGGGGTGTGTACTTAGTCCTGCCTGTATTCCCACGACTGCGTGGCCAAACACGGCTCCAACACCATCATTAAGTTTGTTGACGACGCAACGGTGGTAGGCCTGATCACCGACAACGATGAGACAGCCTATAGGGAGGAGGTCAGAGAATTGGCAGTATGGTGCCAGGACAACAATCTCTTCCTCAATGTGAACAAGACGAAGGAGCTGATCGTAGACTACAGGATAAAGGCGGGCCGGGCTGTAATGAAGCGGGTCGAGAGTTTCAAGTTCCTTGGTGTCCACATCATCAACCAAACTAACATGGTCCAAACATATCAAGACAGTAGTGAAGAGGGAACGACTAGACCTTTTCCCCTTCAGGAGACTGAAAAGACTTTACATGGGTCCCCAGATCCTCAAAAGGTTCTACAGCTGCACCATCGAGAGCATCCTGACCGGTTGCATCATCGCCTGGTATGGCAACTGCTCGGCATCTGACCGTAAGGCGCTACAGAGGGTAGTGCGAACAGCCCAGTACATCAATTGGGTTAAGCTTCCTGCCATCCAGGACCTACATAATAGACGCCCTATTATGTAGGTCCTGGATGGCAGGAATGAAGATGAAAGCCCATAAAATTGTCAGAGACTCCAGTCACCCAAGTTATAGACAGTTTTCTCTGCTACCGCACGGCAAGTGGTACCGGAGCTCCAAGTTTAGGACCAAAAGACTCCTCAACAGCTTCTACCTCCAAGCAGTGAAACTGCTGAACAACTAATAAAACTGCCACCGGACAATTTACATTGACCGCTCCCCCTCCCTTTTGTACACTGCTGCTACTCGAGGTTTGTTATCTATGCATAGTCACTTCGCCCCCACCTACATGTACAGTTTACCTCAACTAGCCTGTTCCCCCACACACTGACTCGGTACCAGTGCCCCCTGTGTATAGACTCATATTGTTTTTCTTATTGTGTTACATTTTATTATTACTTTTTATTTTAGTCTATTTTGTAAATATTTTCTTAACTCTTCTTGAATGGCACTGTTGGATAAGGGCTTGTAAGTAAGAATTTTACCGGTAAAGTCTACACTTGTTGTATTCGGCGCATGTGACGAATAAAGTTGGATTTGATTTGATCCCACAGATCTCTCCAGACAGATACACTAGATAAGAGAAAAGCAAAACAACAGTGATTCTCAAGGAGAGCAGAGAGAGGAGAGGATGTCTGACACAGAAAGGCTGTGAAGCGTGGCCGTGTTAATGCTTATGGATTTGGGCTAATCCTGTAGCGTAGAGAAGACGTCTTCAGGGTAATTACACGCTCTGATCTCATCCAGACATCTCCAAAACAAGCTGTTCTTAAATATACTGTACCCTGGATACGCTTTTATAGTTGTAGGTATTATATATACTGTACCCTGGATACACATGTTACAGTTGTAGGTATTACATATACTGTACCATGGATACACATGTTACAGTTGTAGGTATTACATATACTGTACCATGGATACACATGTTACAGTTGTAGGTATTACATATACTGTACCCTGGATACACATGTTACAGTTGTAGGTATTATATATACTGTACCCTGGATACACATGTTACAGTTGTAGGTATTACATATACTGTACCCTGGATGCACATGTTACAGTTGTAGGTATTACATATACTGTACCCTGGATACACATGTTACAGTTTTAGGTATTATATATACTGTACCATGGATACACATGTTACAGTTGTAGGTATTACATATACTGTAGCCTGGATACACATGTTACAGTTGTAGGTATTACATATACTGTACCCTGAATACACATGTTACAGTTTTAGGTATTACGCTTTTTAAGATCATATGGTTGGTAGGATCTTTAGGTATTTATTTGCCCTTGCAGTCAGAGAGTAGCGTAAATTGGGAAACCATTGTGGAAGCTGTAATGAACACAAGGGGAGACAGAGAGCTGGTTTCAAGTGCAGGGTGCAGCAGGTGTTTATTGCAAAGGACCA
Organism: Salvelinus namaycush; assembly: GCF_016432855.1. Classification (NCBI taxonomy): domain Eukaryota; kingdom Metazoa; phylum Chordata; class Actinopteri; order Salmoniformes; family Salmonidae; genus Salvelinus; species Salvelinus namaycush. Next base: position 122,040 of record NW_024060419.1, on the reverse strand, counting down.
CAGGAGGCGGCAGGTAGCTGGGTCCAGGGGCAGGCAGAAGGTCATACACAGGGGGTCCAAAAGGGCAACAGTACAGGCAGGGAAAAGGCTAGTAACATAGTCTTGGAGATCAGGCAATAGGTAGACAACAGGAAATCCAATAGGCTAAAGTATAGGCAGGGAATAGGCAAAAGGTGTTGTTAGTGAGGCAGGCAAAAACTATCATACACGGGAGGAGACAATCACAGGAAAAACAGAGCTCTGAAAGACCTGTCACACAAAACAAACAATACCTCACAGTGATGGGGTGCAAAGAACTGAACTAAAAAGTGTGTGATAATGACATATAGGTGTGTGAACAGATGATTAGAATTCAGGTGATTGGGATCTGGAGAGTGAGCTGCATTCAGAGGATCTAGGTGTTTGAGAGTGTGAGCTGGAAAGTGGGTTGGAAAGTGAGCTAAGTTCAGGGGATCCACGTGTTTGAGGGTGTGAGTTGGAAGCAGACGTTACAGAAGCTAATAAAGGCTACCGTTGAGAGGTTAACCATGGTGATTCGATACAAAGACACACAATATTCCCAATATCATAACATTAATTAATTAAAATACATATAGAATTGCTTCAGCCATGAGACTAAAACAAACATCTCAATCGCCTAGTGCCTTCCATAGGAGAGAGTTCTCTATCTACCCAAAAGGCTTGTTGAATTCAGCTTCAGACAGGCTCTTGACCCAGTCACGACGACATCCTGTCAATGTGCTCCAGTACCAGAGATGGCAGGCCAAGCTCTGTCCCTGCCACTCCAGTCATAAAGCAGCACAACCTGTCCACTGTGTGTGTGTGTGTGTGTGTGTGTGTGTGTGTGTGTGTGTGTGTGTGTGTGTGTGTGTGTGTGTGTGTGTGTGTGTGTGTGTGTGTGTGTGTGTGTGTGTGTGTGTGTGCGTGTGCATGTGCACATGTGCGTGCGTGCGTGCGCGATAGCGTTGTGTCCCCCGTCGTAAAGCTGGACCCCTGTCCATAACACTGTCTACAGTGGATAACAGTGTTATCTAATGGCATGCTTCTCTTTATTTACCCCTAAACACCCATCCACCAATACACACCCATATATATCCACACCCACCCACCCACCCATAGATCACTGTCATTTGCGTGAAGAGAAGGCGGAGAAAAAGAGGCCGGAGGGCGGGCTGCCTTCTGAGAATTCTTAGGCGATCAAATAAATCCCCACTTCCATCCATTCTGCTAGCAAACGTGCAATAAAATCGATGACCTACGCGGAAGATTAAACTACCAACGGGACATTCAAAACTGTAAAATCGTATGCTTCAGAGTCGTGGCTGAACGACGACATTATCAACATAAAACTGGCTGGTTGTATGCTGTACCGGCAGGATCGAACAGCGACGTCTGGTAAGACAAGGGGAGGGGGACTAAGTTTTTTTGTAAATAACAGCTGGTGCACTATATCTAAGGAAGTCTCAAGGTTTTGCTCGCCTGAGGTAGAATATCTCATGATAAACTGTAGACCACACTATCTACCTACAAAGTTTTCATCTGTATTTTTCGTAGTTGTCTACATACCACCACAGACTGATGCTGGCACTAAGACAGCACTGAATGAGTTGTATTCCGCCATAAGCAAACCGGAAAAAGCTCCCCCAGAGGTGGCGCTCCTAGTAGCCGGGGACTTTAATGAAGGGAAACTTAAATCCGTCCTACCAAATTTCTATCAGCATGTTAAATGTGCAACCAGAGGGAAAAAAACTCTGGACCAACATTACTCAACATGCAGAGACACATACAAAGCTCTCACTCGCCCTCTATTTGGCAAATCTGACCATAATTGTATCCTCCTGATTCCTGCTTACAAGCAAAAATGTATGCAGGAAGCACCAGTGACTCGATCAATAAAAAAGTGGTCAGATGAAGCAGATGCTAAGCTACATGACTGTTTTTCTAGCACAGACTGGAAAATGTTCCGGGATTCTTCCGATGGCATTGAGGAGTACACCACATCAGTCATTGGCTTCATCAATAAGTGCATCGATGATGTCATCCCCACTGTGACCGTACGTACATATCCCAACCAGAAGCCATGGATTACAGGCAAAATTCGCACTGAGCTAAAGGCTAGAACTGCCGCTTTCAAGGAGCGGGACTCTAACCCGGAAGCCTATAAGAAAACCAGCTATGCCCTCTGACGAACCATCAAACATGCAAAGCATCAATACAGGACTAAGATCGAATTGTACTACACCAGCTCTGATGCTTGTCGGATGTGGCAGGGCTTGCAAACTATTACAGACGAAAAAGGGAAGCCGAGAGCTGCACGGTGACACGAGCCTACCAGACCAGCTAAAATACTTCTATGCTCGCTTCGAGGCAAATAACACTGAAACATGCACGAGAGCACCAGCTGTTCCGGAACACTCTCCACAGCCAATGTAAGGAAGACCTTTAAACAGCTCAACATTCACAAGTCCGCAGGGCCAGATGGATTACCAGCTCGTGTACTGCGAGCATGCGCTAACGAACTGCTAAGTGTCTTCACTGACATTTTCAACCTCTCCCTGTCTGAAACTGTAATACCAACGTGTTTTAAGCAGACCAACATAGTCCCTGTGCCCAAGAACACTAAGGTAACCTGCCTAAATGACTGCCGACCTGTAGCACTCACGTCTGTAGCCATGAAGTGCTTTCAAAGGCTGGTCATGTCTCGCATCAACACCATTATCCCAGAAACCCTAGACCCACTCCAATTTGCATCACACCTTAACAGATCCACAGATGATGCAATCTCTATTGCACTCCACACTGCCCTTTCCTACCTGGAAAAAAGGAACACCTATGTGAGAATGCTATTCATTGACTATAGCTCAGCGTTCAACACCATAGTGCCCTCAAAGCTCATCAATAAGCTAAGGACCCTCGGACAAAACACCTCCCTCTGCAACTGGATCCTCGACTTCCTGACGGGCAACCCCCAGGTGATAAGGGTAGGTAACAACACATCCGCCATGCTGATCCTCAACACGGGGGCCCCTCAGGGGTGTGTGCCCTCCTGTACTCCCTGTTCACTCAAGGAGTACGACTCCGACTCAAGGCACGACTCCAACACCATCATTAAGTTTGCAGATGACACAACACTGGTTGGCCCGATCACTGACACTGACGAGACAGCCCATAGGGAGGTGGTCAGAGACCTGGCCGTGTGGTTCCAGGACAACAACCTCTCCCTCAACGTGATCAAGACAAAGGAGATGATAGTGGACTACAGGAAAAACGGGACCGAGCACGCCCCCATTCTTATCGACGGGGCTGTAGTGGAGAAGGTTGAGAGATTCAAGTTCCTTTGTGTCCACATCACCAACAAACTAACATGATCACCAACACCAAGACAGTCGTGAAGAAGGCACGACAAAACCTATTCCCCCTCAGGAGACTGAAAAGATTTGGCATGGGTCCTCAGATCCTCAAAAGGTTTTACAGCTGCACCATCGAGAGCATCCTGACTGGTTGCATCACTGCCTAGCATGGAAACTTCTCGGCCTCCGACCGCAAGGTACTACAGAGGGTAGTGAGTACGGCCCAGTACATCGCTGGGGTCAAACTTCCTGCTTTCCAGGACCTCTATACCAGGCAGTGTCAGAGGAAGGCCCTAAAAATTGTTAAAAACTCCAGCCACCCTAGTCAGACTGTTCTCTCTGCTACCACACGGCAAGCGGTACCGGAGCGCCAAGTCTAGGTCCAAGGCTTCTAAACAGCTTCTACCCCCAAGCCATAAGACTCCTGAACATCTAATCAAATGGCTACCCAGACTATTTGCATTGCATCCCCCCCCCCCCCCCGCCCCCCCTTCTACGCTGCTGCTTCACTCTGTTATTATCTATGCATAGTCACTTTAATAACTCTACCTACATGTACATATTACCTCAAGTAACCGGTGTCCTGGCACATCGACTCTGTATCGGTACCATCCTGTGTATAATCTTGCTATTGTTATTTTACTGCTGCTCTTTAATTACTTATTACTTTTATTTATTTTTCTTACTCATTTAAAAAAAAAAAACTGCATTGTTGGTTAGGGGCTAATAAGTAATCACTTTACTGTAAGGTCTACCACACCTGTTGTATTCGGCGTATGTGACTAATACAATTTGATTTGATTTGATTCCAGAATCACCTGATGCAATCAAGACCAGGATTCCATTCCAAAAGCAGCACTGATCTGGTCTGAAGCTGTTGTGGAGCCCTAACCAACAACCATTCTCCATGGGCCTTTCTCTAGCAAACAGTCATGTCACTGTGAGACCTCAAATAATCAGTCAGATATTCCCCATATAGTCATTCTATGTTTACTAGCTCTTAAAAAGCTCTTATTAGGACGGTGCACTCACACAGCAGGATACTTAGTGGTCTATTCTCCCATGTAAAGGTCTATAATTATTCATGGAGAGAGGTTCCATCTCCTCATAGGCTGTACTGATTGAGTCATTGTTTAGCAGTGCAACTGTCTGACTCTGTCTCTCTCTCTTAACTGCAGTCGTATACAGCGTCTGTCCCTTTTAGCTAGCGGGGACTCATTAACCAGATGCACACTTCCTGTTCCTTCTTCCCCCAGACAGAACCATTAGAACTGTGTCTCCGTGGCGACTGGAGTTACTCAGTGAGAACGAGCAATAGAAATAGAATGAGTAGAAAGGACATTCCCATTCAGAGGCAGCCAGTATTTAGACGTGGTTGAGCTACTGCCTCCCTGCCCTCAAGCAAGGCACTTAGCTAATGATTACAAATGAAATGGCTTTACAATTGGGTTAAAGGACCTATGCAATGAGTCATGAACCCGACTGAAACGTTGTGTCATCGGTGCATGGATATGACATCACAGAGGCAGCTATTGTTAAAGGAACCAGCCACAGTCCACTGGCTCATGAAATATTAGGGTAGCATACCATCACACAGAACCTCTACACACAGCCTTTTAACCAGTCCCTTCATCCTCCCTCCCTCCCTGCCTCATTCCCTGACCCGTTCAGTCTTCTCATCCCACCATTACTCCCTGTCTCCATCTCTGACCAGTATCACTCTACCAGTCATCCCCCCTCCATCTCTGACCAGTATCCCTCTACCAGTCCTCCCCTTCCATCTCTGACCAGTATCCCTCTACCAGTCCTCCCCTTCCATCTCTGACGAGTAGCCCTCTACCAGTCCTCCCCCCTCCATCGCTGACCAGTACCCCTCTACCAGTCCTCCCCCCCTCCATCTCTGACAAGTACCCCTCTACCAGTCCTCCCCCCCTCCATCTCTGACCAGTACCCCTCTACCAGTCCTCGCCCCCTCCATCTCTGACCAGTACCCCTCTACCAGTCCTCCCCCCCTCCATCGCTGACCAGTACCCCTCTACCAGTCCTCCCCCCTCCATCTCTGACCAGTATCACTCTACAAGTCCTCCCCCCTCCATCTCTGACGAGTACCCCTCTACCAGTCCTCCCGTCCTCCATCTCTGACCAGTATCCCTCTACCAGTCCTCCCGTCCTCCATCTCTGACCAGTACCCCTCTACCAGTCCTCCCATCCTCCATCTCTGACCAGTATCCCTCTACCAGTCCTACCCCCTCCATATCTGACGAGTACCCCTCTCCCAGTCCTCCCCCCCTCCATTGCTGACCAGTACCCCTCTACCAGTCCTCCCCCCCTCCATCTCTGACCAGTACCCCTCTACCAGTCCCCCCCCCTCCATCTCTTACCAGTACCCCTCTACCAGTCCCCCCCCCATCTCTGACCAGTACCCCTCTACCAGTCCTCCCCCCACCATTTCTTACCAGTACCCCTCTACCAGTCCCCCCCCATCTCTGTCCATTACCCCTCTACCAGTCCTCCCCCCACCATCTCTTACCAGTACCCCTCTACCAGTCCCCCCCCATCTCTGTCCAGTACCCCTCTACCAGTCCTCCCCCCACCATCTCTGACCAGTACCCCTCTACCAGTCCTCCCCCCACCATCTCTTACCAGTACCCCTCTACCAGTCCCCCCCCATCTCTGTCCAGTACCCCTCTACCAGTCCTCCCCCCACCATCTCTTACCAGTACCCCTCTACCAGTCCCCCCCATCTCTGTCCAGTACCCCTCTACCAGTCCTCCCCCCACCATCTCTTACCAGTACCCCTCTACCAGTCCCCCCCCATCTCTGTCCAGTACCCCTCTACCAGTCCCCCCCCCCCCCCATCTCTGTCCAGTACCCCTCTATCAGTTCTCTTCCTCTCCTACACCTTCCTTCCTGCCCTCCGTCACTCCCTCCGCCCCTCCACCCTGAATCATAAATTAAATCTAATGGCTGATCCATCAGAGGGGAGAGGTCATGAGTGGTCATCGGAGGTCATGACCCCACGCTGTTTTAGAGGCTTTTTAGAGTTCTGCTTCTGTGTCAAGTCACACAGGGGTTAATCCTGGGAACCCTTAACCAACTGTAGGGGGGCTCATCAAACACACACACACACACCAACCTGTTTACACAACCCTGACACTCCACACGGCTTTACCACTCACACACCATTCATTCCCACTCTTTCTCTATTTTACACACACTCAGCGAGCGTGTCAGGTTCAGCTTCACCGCCTATCATTAAACTCATTTCACAAACAACAAGAGATTATCCAGATCAAAGGAGGAGGAAAAGAAAACATAAAAATAGCAACTTCTAGGAAAGTCAGAGAGTGTGTGAGAGTCAACAGTTTCCCTTCCTCCCTCTCTCTCCTCCTTACCGCCGGCCCGCCCTCCCTCCCTCCCCTTTCTCCTCCCTCCCTCCCTCCCTCTCTTCCTCCCTCCCTTCCCTCAGCCCTCCCTCCCTCCCTCCCGCCCTCCCGCCCTCCCGCCCTCCCTCCAGCCCTCCCTCCCACTCTCTCCTCCCTCCCGCCAGCCTGCCGGTCCGCCCACCCTCCCTCCTTCTCTTTTTAACCCTCTCTCTCCCTCAAACACTATAGTATGACATCCCCTCCAGGTAACAGCCTACCCACTGTTCTGCAGCTGTAGCATAAATCCCTAGTGTGCTTTGTGTGTTTGGTTTGTGTAGTATGTGTGGTGTGTGTGTATGTGTGTGTGTGTGTGTGTGGTATGTGCTTGTGTGCATGAGTGTGTGTGTTGTAGGGTATTCTGGGATGTTGGGATGGAACTAACAGGAATATACCCAGAGCTATAGCAGGTGCTGTTTTTCTTTACAACTCTAAAATCTATATTTAGGATATCCCTTTTAAGATTTGGTTCAGTTTTGAAAAAGTGAAATCACTTTCCATGTTTTTTTGAAAACACAATACTACCCAATCATATAGCAAATCTTGCTCATTTATTTATTCAAGTATATGTAATGAAGTCAAGTAACATATCTTAAAATAGAGGTGTTGTTGACAGTATACAATAGACAATTGCTTGGATTTAGAAACAGGATAAACAAACCATCAGACATTTACATGGTATGAATACTAAATGATTGAAAGATGACTAATAAATGTTGTGACTTTGACCCAGTGCTCCTCTCTGTGTTGCCTATAGGCGGTAAACAGACAGAGACGTACAAATGGGTCTGGGAGAAATACAAATAAAGAAAAACACGGAACAGAAAAAGGGAGAAGATATGAAAACATGTGGTGTTTCATACTGGGTGTAACAGCCTCAATGACTGAAGACTGCTGACCCCAAAACATTCTTACAACGCTGCAGAAAGATCAGACGCATGTTCGCCTGAAAACATAACAGTGTAATTACGTTAACGTTGTTAGTCACAAAGAAACAACCTGTCAACATAATCAGATATTAAACAAGTTATCATTGTGAAGATGGCGCCGGAGGGGATGGCTGCCATCTTATCGGATCTTAACCAACGATGCTATTTTTCACGTTGTTCGTAACTTGTTTTGTACATAATGTTGCTGCTACTGTCTCTTACGACCGAAAAGAGCTTCTGGACATCAGAACTGTGATTACTCACCTCAGATTAGACAAAGAGTTTTTCTTTAATGAGTCGGACGGGAGGGAGATACTACAGACACGCGAGCAGGCCCAGATCCCCGGCATTCGCTGGAGAAGGAAACAGATTTTGCGTAAAAAGATCAGGGTGCCTTGTGACGATCAAGAGACGAGGGGCTAATCTGCCTGCCTTCCGTTCTGCTAGCTGATGTTCATTCGCTGGAAAATAAATGGGATGAACTGAAAGCACGCGTATCCTACCAACGGGACATTAAAAACTGTAATATCTTATGTTTTATGGAGTCGTGGCTGAACGACGACATTAAGAACATACAGCTGGCGAGTTATACACTCTGTAGGCAGGACAGAACCGCAGCCTCTGGTAAGACGTGGGGCAGGTTCCTATACATATTTGTAAACAACAGCTGCTGCATGATATCTAAGGAAATCAAGGTTTTGCTAGCCTCAGGTAGAGTATCTCATGATAAACTGTGGACCACACTATCTACCTAGAGAGTTTTCATCTGTATTTTTGTAGCTGTCTACATACCACCACAGACTGATGCTGGGACCAAAACCACACTCAATGAGTTCAGGGAGTGTTTTTTTAAATAAATAAAACAAACACAAAACACAAACAACACACCAACATGAAACAGAGTCAACAACACCTGAGGAAAGAACCAAGGGGAGTGACAGATATAGGGAAGATAATCAAGGAGATGATGTAGTCCAGGTGAGTGTCATGAGGCGCTGGTGTGCTTGACGATGGTGACAGGTGTGCGGGATAATGAGCAGCCTGATGTCCTAGGCCGGAGAGGAAGTATATGTGACAATAGGAAGAAGGTAGCATAGCGCTTAAGAGCATTGGGCCAGTAACCAAAAGGTTGCTTGTTCAAATCTCGAGCCGATTAGGTGAAAAATCTATCCATGTGCGCTTGAGCAAGGCACTTAAACCTAATTTCTCCAAGGTCGCTGTCAATAATGACTGATCCCTGGCTGTGACCCCACTCTCCGAGGGTGTCTCAACGGAAAGTTGGAATATGCATAAAATGCACTTCCATTTCACACCTCACACTCGTACAGGTTACCCACTTGTACGTGCACTGAAACTGAACAAATATAAGCACAGCTAATGCTGCCTTTACAGCCAGGACTGCAAGATACAATGCTGTCAAACTAATGGACCATCAAAAAACACAATCACTGAGGGATATAAGTCCACTGTATTATTAGACACAGACAGGCATATGCATCATACTAAAGTGTTATAATGACTTATAAGATCTTATAAGAGGTCTTTGCTTGGGCCTCACTAACCTCCTTAGTGAATTTAAAGCCACAACACACAGACACCTGATCAATACCTGGTGATATATCAAACACCACTTGTGTTTACGACAAGCTCCTTTGACGGCTCACTTAAAAACCACACAGTATAACTTCTGTCTGTAACTCAAACCTGACATGTATACTGCTTCCATGAAATTGATAAGTGCTTTTAAATGCAAAATGACAGTTTAAGAACCGTGTATTTTTGTGATGTGATGTAGCTAGATTCTATATTAAAATTACAGGGCACTTTTCCAGAGAAGTAGAGAGAGAGCACACAGGCGCGGGTGTGGACACAGGAAAATGTTGATATTGACACAGTCAGTAGTGGCTGCCTAAACTAAAGCCTTCCGTGTCCCTATTTCACCCCCCCTTGTCGGTCTGTCTGTCTCCTTCCTTCCCTTTCACCCCCCTCTCTCTGTCCCCATCATTCTCTCCTTTCCTCCGCCCTCCTCTTTCTAGACTGTCGGATCTCCCCTATGTTAAGGGTCACTGTTCTCCCTAAAAACCCAGCTTGATCCTTGACCTCTAGACTGGGGTCAGTACCTGTCGCCGTGGTATTTAACATCCCAACGGGGAGCCATCTCTGAGCACAGCTACGGTCAGACACACACATACACACACACACACACAAACTTCTACACGCACATCTGACCCCCATCAATGTTACTATTTCCCAGTCAGCTATGAGGCAATAGATCAGATTAGCATTCTTACAGGACATTCTTATTGCTGCACATAATAAACAAAAGTGAAATAAACAATAAAAAATGAACAGTAAACATTACACTCACAGAACTTGCAAAAATATTAAAGACGTTTCAAATGTCATATTATGTGCAAATAGTTAAAGTACAAATGGGAAAATAAATAAACATGACATTGTTTTTACAATGGTGTCTGTTCTTCACTAGTTGTCCTTTTCTTCTAACAACAGGTCACAAATATTGCTGCTGTGAAGGCACACGGTGGTATTTCACCCAATAGATATGGGCGTTTATCAAAATTGGGTTTGTTTTCGAATTCTTTGTGGATCTGTGTAATCTGAGGGAAATACTATATGTGTCTCTAATATGGTCATACATTGGGCAAGAGGTTAGGAAGTGCAGCTCAGTTTCCACTCATTTTGTGGGCAGTGTATACATAGCTTGTCTTCTCTTGAGAGTCAGGACTGTCTATGGCAGCTTTTCTCAATAGCAAGGCTATGCTCACTGTGTCTGCACATAGTCAAATAATTCCTTAAGTTTGGGTCAGTCACAGTGGTCAGGCATTCTAGTTTATTAATTCTTTCCAATGTGTCAAGTCATTCTCTTTTTGTTTTCTCATGATTTGGTTGGGTCTAATTGTGTTGCTGTCCTGGGGCTCTGTGGGGTGTGTTTGTGTTTGTGAACAGAGCCCCAGGACCATCTTGCTTAGGGGGCTCTTCTCAAGGCTCATGTCTCTGTAGGTGATGGCTTTGTTATGGAAGGTTTTGGAATCGCTTCCTTTTAGGTGGTTGTTGAATTTAATGGCTATTTTATGGATTTTGATAATTATTGGGTATCGGCCTAATTCTGCTCTGCATGCATTTTTTGGTGTTTTTTGCATTGTACACAGAGGACAGTTTTGCAGAATTCTGAATGCGGAGTCTCAATTTGATGTTTGTCCCATTTTGTGAATTCTTGGTTAGTGAGCGGACCCCAGACCTCACAACCATAAAGGGCAATGGGTTCTATAACTGATTCAAGTATTTTTAGATCCTATTTGGTGTGTCAAATATTATGTTCCTTTTGATGGCATAGAAGGCCCTTCTTGCCTTGTGTTTCAGATGGTTCACAGCTTTGTGGAAGTTACCTGTGGCGCTGATGTTTAGGCCGAGGTATGTATAGTTTTTTTGTGTGCTCTAGGGCAACACTGTCTAGATGGAATTAGTATTTGTGGTCCTGGCGACTGAACCTTTTTTGGAACATCATTCTTTTGGTCTTACTGAGATTTACTGTCAGGGTCAGGTCTGGCAGAATCTGTGCAGAAGATATACAGTTGAAGTTTACAGTCGGTAGTTTACATACACTTAGGTTGGAGTTATTAAAACTTGTTTTTTAACCACTCCACAAATGTATTGTTAACAAACTATAGTTTTGGCAAGTCGGTTAGGACATCCACTTTGTGCATGACACAAGTCATTTTTCCAACAATTGTTCACAGACAGATTATTTCACGCATCATTCACTGTATCACAATTCCAGTGGGTCAGAAGTTTACATACACTAAGTTGACAGTGCCTTTAAACAGCTTGGAAAATTCCAGAAAATGATGTCATGGCTTTAGAAGCTTCTGCTAGGCTAATTGACATCATTTGAGTCAATTGGAGGTGTACCTGTGGATGTATTTCAAGGCCTACCTTCAAACTCAGTGCCTCTTTGCTTGACATCTTGGGAAAATCAAAAGAAATCAGCCAAGACCTCAGAAAACAAATTGTAGACCTCCACAAGTCTGGTTCATCCTTGGGAGTAATTTCCAAACGCCTGAAGGTACCATGTTCATCTGTATAAACAATAGTACCCAAGTATAAACATGATGGGACCACGCAGCTGTCATACCGCACAGGAAGGAGACCCGTTCTGTCTCCTAGAGATGAACGTACTTTGGTGCGAAAAGTGCAAATCAATCCTAGAGCAACAGCAAAGGACCTTGTGAAGATGATGGAGTAAACCTGTACAAAAGTATCTATATCCACAGTAAAACGAGTCCTATATCGACATAACCTGAAAGGCAGCTCAGCAAGGAAGAAGCCCCTACTCCAAAACAGCCATAAAAAAGCCAGACTATGGTTTGCAACTGCACACGGGAAGAAAGATCATACTTTTTGGAGAAATGTCCTCTGGTCTGATGAAACAAAAATAGAACTGTTTGGCCATAATGACCATCGTTATGTTTGGAGGAAAAAGGGGGAGGCTTGCAAGCCGAAGAACACCATCCCAAACGTGAAGCACAGGGATGGCAGCATCATGTTGTGGGTGTGCTTTGCTGCAGGAGGGGCTGGTGCACTTCACAAAATAGATGGCTTCATGAGGAAGGAAAATTTTGTGGATATATCAGTCAGGAAGTTAAAGCTTGGTCGCAAATGGGTCTTCCAAATGGACAATGACCCCAAGCATACTCCAAAGTTGTGGCAAAATGGCTTAAGGAGAACAAAGTCAAGGTATTGGAGTGGCCATCACAAAGCCCTGACCTCAATCCTATAGAACATTTGTGGGCAGAACTGAAAAAGTGTGTGCGAGCAAGGAGGCCTACAAACCTGACTCAGTTACAGCAGCTCTGTCAGGAGGAATGGGCCAAAATTCACCCAACTTGTTGTGGGAAGCTTGTGGAAGGCTACCTGAAACGTTTGACCAAGTTAAACAATTTAAAGGTAATGCTACCAAAAACGAATTGAGTGTATGCAAACTTCTGACCCACTGGGAATGTGATGAAAGAAATAAAAGCTTAAATAAATAATTTACTCTACTATTATTCTGACATTTCACATTCTTAAAATAAAGTGGTGATCCTAACTGACCTAAAACAGGGAATTTTTACTAGGAATAAATGTCAGGAATTGTGAAAAACTGAGTTTAAATGTATTTGGCAAAGGTGTATGTAAACTTCCGACTTCAACTGTAGGTGCTGCTGTAGGCCCTCCTTGGTTGGTGACAGAAGCACCAGATCATCAGCAAACAGTAGACATTTGACTTCAGATTCTAGTAGGGTGAGTCCGGGTGCTGTACCATCACCATCATATATTCGTTGATATATATGTTAAAGAGGGTGGGGCTTAAGCTGCATCCCTGTCTCACCCCACAGCTCTGTGGGAAGAAAATTGTGTGGTTTATTTCCCCAATTTTAACCTCATACTTGTTGTTTGTGTACATGGATTTGATAATGTTGTATGTTTTTCCACCAACACCACTTTCCATCAATTTGTTTTGCAGACCCTCATGCCAAATTAAGTCGAAGGCTTTTTTGAAATCAACATAGCATGAGAACACCTTGCCTTTGTTTTGGTTTGTTTGTTTGTCAATTAGGGTGTGCAGGGTGAATACCTGGTCTTTCGTACGATAATTTGGTAAAAAGCCAGTTTGACATTTGCTCAGTATATTGTTTTCACTGAGGAAATGTACGAGTCTGCTGTTAATGATAATCCAGAGGATTTTCCCAAGGTTGCTGTTGACGCATATCCCACGGTAGTTATTGGGGTCAAATTTGTCTCCACTTTTGTGAATTGGGGTGATCCGTCCTTGTTTCCAAATATTGGGGAAGATGTCATAGCTAAGGATGATGTTAAAGAGTTTTAGTATGGCCAATTGGAATTTGTTGTCTGTATATTTGATAATTTCATTGAGGATACCATCAACACCATAGGCCTTTTTGGGTTGGAGGGTTTTTATTTTGTCCTGTAGTTCATTCAAGGTAATTGGAGAATCCAGTGGCTTCTGGTAGTCTTTAATAGTTGATTCTAAGATTTGTATTTGATCATGTATATGTTTTTTCTGTTCTTTGTTATAGAGCCAAAAAGATTGGAGACGTGGTTTACCCATACATCTCCATTTTGGATAGATAATTCTTTGTGTTGTTGTTTGTTTAGTGTTTTCCAATTTTCCCAGAAGTGGTTAGTCTATGGATTGTTCAATTACATGGAGCTGATTTCTGACGTGCTGTTCCTTCTTTTTCCATAGTATATTTCTGTATTGTTTTAGTGATTCACCATAGTGAAGGCGTAGACTCAGGTTTTCCTGTTCTCTATGTTTTTGGTTGGACAGGTTTCTCAATTTCTTTCTTAGATTTTTGCATTCTTCATCAAACCATTTGTCATTGTTCATTTTCTTTGGTTTTCTATTTGAGATTTTTAGATATAATAGGGAAGCTGAGAGGTCAAATATACTGTTAATATTTTCTACTGCCAAGTTTACACCTTCACTATTACAGTGGAATGTTTTGTCCAGGAAGTTGTCTAAAAGGGATTGAATTTGTTGTTGCCTAATTGTGTAGAACACATCCACGCTATGCTCCAGGGCATTGATGTCCAGAGGGAATTTGTATTTGTGGCAAATGGACCTTTTTTCGAACACCATTATTTTTGTCTTACTGAGATTTACTGTCAGGGCCCAGAACTGACCGAATCTATGCAGAAGATCTAGGTGCTGCTGTAGGCCCTCCTTGTTTGGGGGCAGAAGCACCAGATCATCAGCAAACAGAAGACATTTAACTTCAGATTCTAGTAGGGTGAGAGGCCGGGTGCTGCAGACTGTTCTAGTGCCCTCGTCAATTCGCTGATATATATGTTGAAGATGTTGGGGCTTAAGCTGCATCCCTGTCTCACCCCACGACCGTGGAAAGAAATGTGTGTATTTTTTGTACATGGATTTTATCATGTTGTATGTTTTTCCACCCAACACCACTTTCCATAAATTTGTATAGCAGACCCTCATGCCAAACTCAGTCAAAAGCTTTTTTGAAATCAACAAAGTATGAGAAGACTTTGCCTTTGTTTTGTTTGTTTGTCAATTAGGGTGTGCAGGGTGAAAGTGTAGTCTGTGGTATGGTAATTGGGTAAAATAAACTACTTGACATTTGCTCAGTACAATGTTTTCACTGAGGAAATGTACAAGTGTGCTGTTAGTGATAATGCAGAGGATTTTCCAAAGATTGCTGTTGACGCATATGCTACGGTAGTTATTTGGGTCAAATTTGTCACCACTTTTGTGGAAGAGGGTGGTTCCAAATATCGGGGAAGATACCAGAGCTAAGGATGATGTTAAAGAGTTGAAGTACTGCCAATAGGAATTTGTGGTCTGTAAATTGTATCATTTATTTGAGGATACCATCAACACCACAGGCCTTTATGAGTTTAAGGGTTTGTATTTTGTCCTCTAGTTCATTCAATGTAATTGGAGAATCCAGTTAGTTCTGGTAGTCTTTAATAGTTGATTCTAAGATTTGTATTTGACGAAGTAAATGTTTTTGCTGTTTGTTCATTGATATAGGGCCAAAAATATTGGAGAAGTGGTTTACCCATACATCTTGGTTTTGTATAGATACGTCTTAGTAATATTGTTTGTTTAGTGTTTCCCAGAAGTGGTTAGAGTCTATGGATTCTTCAATTACGTTGACCTGATTTCTGACGTGCTGTTCCTTCTTTTTCCATTGTGTATTTCTGTATTGTTTTAGTGATTCACCATAGTGAAGGCTAAGGTTTTCTGGGTCTATGTTTTTGGTTGGATAGGTTTCTCAATTTCTTTCTTAGGTTTTTGCGTTCTTCATCAAACCCATTGTCATTGGTGTTAATTTTCTTTGGTTTTCTGTTTGAAATTTGTTGATTTGAAAAGGAAGCTGAGAGGTCAGATATACTGTTTAGGTTTTTTACTGCCAAGTTTACACCTTCACAATTATAGTGAAAGGTTTTGTCCAGGAAGTTGTGTAAAAGGGATTGAATTTGTTGTTGCCTAACTGTTTTTTGGTAGGTTTCCAAACTACTTTCCTTCCATCTATAGCATTTCTTAATATTAAACAGTTCCTTTGGCTTTGATACCTTTTGATTGAGTACTGCTCTGTTCAAGTAGGCTGTGATTTTGCTGTGATCTGATAGGGATGTCAGTGGGCTGACTGAATGCTCTGACAGACTCTGGGTTGAGGCCAGTGATAAAGTTGTCCACAGTACTGCTGCGAAGAGATGAGCTTTCGGTCCCCTCGAAACCTACCATTGACTATGTACATACCCAGCGTGCGACAGAGCTGCAGGAGTTTTTGTTGGTTCTGTTGTCATAGCTGTGCCTCGGGGGGCATATGGGGGAGGAAATGCTGTCACCTCCAGGTATGTGTTTGTCCCCCTGTGTGCTGAGGGTGTCAGGTTCTTGTCCAGTTCTGGCATTTAGGTTGCCACAGACTAGTACATGTCCCTGGGCCTGGAAATTATTGATTTCCCCCTCCAGGTTTGAAGTATGGGGATTCTAGTGGGGGGATATAGGTAGCACACAGGATTACATTTTTCTCTGTAGAGATAATTTCCTTTTGAATTTCTAGCCAAATGTAAAATGTTCCTGTTTTGATTCATTTAATAGAGTGAGTTAGGTCTGCTCTATATCAAATTAGCATACCCCCTGAGTCCCTTCCCTGTTTCACACCTGGTAGTTTGGTGGATGGGACTACAGCTGGTAGCCTAGAGGACAACAAGTGGGTCCATCTCCTCTATACCAGGTTTCTTGTAGGACAACAATGTCTGTTTTTCTGATTTCCAGGTTCCAAGTCCAGGTTCTTGCTCTTTAAACCTGTTATGGCTGCAGCCCGGTGTCGGTATACTTATGACAACAGCCCGTCCAAGTGCAGGGCGCGAAATTTAAAATATATTTTTTTATAAATATTTAACTTTCACACATTAACAAGTCCAATACAGCATATGAAAGGTACACATCTTGTGAATCCAGCCAACATGTCCGATTTTTAAAATGTTTTACAGGGAAGACACAATATGTAAATCTATTAGCTAACCACGTTAGCAAAAGACACCACTTTTTTTACTCCATCAGTAGCTATCACAAATTCGACCAAATAAAGATATAAATAGCCACTAACCAACAAACAACTTCATCAGATGACAGTCTGATAACATATTTATTGTATAGCATATGTTTTGTTTGAAAAATGTGCATATTTCAGGTATAAATCATAGTTTACATTGCAGCTACAATCAGAAATTGCACCGAAAGCAGCCATAAAACTTACAGACACCAACGTCAAATACCTAATTACTCATCATAAAACATTTCTGAAAAATACATAGTGTACAGCAAATGAAAGACAGGCATCTTGTGATTCCAGCCAATATTTCCGATTTATTAAGTGTTTTACAGCGAAAACAAAATGTAGCGTTATATTAGCTTAGCACAATAGCCAGAAACACTTGGGCGCCGACGACTAGTTCACATCTACGACAGATATATGAAATAGCATCATAAAATGTTTCTTACTTTTGCTGATCTTCCATCAGAATGTTGGACAAGGTGTCCTTTGTCCAGAACAGTCGTTGTTTGGATTTAGAACGGCAACTTTCCCTCTTCATTTAGCACGCGCACTAGCCAAGTGGCACGGATCTCTCCATCGTCAACAAAGTCAGAGAACGGAACACGGCAAAACTCCCGAAAAAATTTCAATAATCTGATTAAACTATATTGAAAAATCATACTTTACGATGATATGGTCACATGTATCAAATAAAATCAGAGCCGGAGATAGTAGTCGTCCATAACGGCAGCTAAAGAGAAGGCAATCCCACTGTCCACCTCGCGCTCCCAAGAGTACCAGAAATGAGGGACACGTCATACAAAGAGCTTGTATTCCAATTCAGACCAAGATAAACACTACATTTCTTCTCTCACAGCCTCTTGACATCCAGGGGAAGGTCTATGAAGTGCACGTAGACTCTTACGTATCATGCCCATGTATAGGCAGGAAGAAGAACAGAGCCTCGATTTCAGACTTTCCACTTCCTGGTCAGGAAGTTTGTGCCAAATGAGTTCTGTTTGACTCACAGATATAATTCAAACGGTTTTAGAAACTAGAGAGTGTTTTCTATCCAATAGTAATAATAATATGCATATTGTACGAGCAAGAATTGAGTACGAGGCCGTTTGAAATGGGCACCTTTAATCAGAGCTACTCAATACTGCCCCTGCAGCCATAAAAAGTTAAGCCAAAGGAAGATAACTTCAGGCCTTGGATATTCCAGGATGAGATAGTGAAGGCTTTGTGTTCCATAAAGTGTGCAATGTTGTTAATCGTGTGGTTTGGCCTCAGACCAGTAAGTGTAAGCAGAGCCTGCTGAGCATCTGGTACATGCCATTGGCTTGGGCTAGTGTAAATGTGGGGGTTGGGCCTGTTTGCCTGCTCACGGCCTGGGTGTATGGGTGACTTTCATGTTGAGGCCCTCTTTGCAGGGGGGGGGGGGGGGGCATGGGGGGGGGGGGGGGGCAGGAGGGGCATAGGTCTCATCTTAGGGGGTCTAAATGGGGTGTGGGCATGGTTGACTTGGGGGGGTGGTGTTGATTGGTTGGGGTGGGGGTGTGGATGTGTCTGATGGTGCTGTTGTCTGGATGTAGGTCCTCTCAGCCTGGATCCACTGTGTAGGTTTGGGAGAGTGTCTCACTGGTCTGGGTGGGGTGTCTATTGATCTGTTGCTTCTGTGTGAGGTGTTGGGACTGCGGTTGAGGGCGATGTCCTTTAGGGTCTGGGAAAAGATGGGCACTGCTGACTTGTATAGGTGGACCTGGTCGTAAAGGCTGTTCAAGTCCAGGTTAAAGCGGTGGGCCAGGTAGACATTTGGTTTTGAGGCACAGTCACGGGAAATACTTGCGTTTACCCGCTGTATGGTAGCAGGGTGGGAGTATTTTTGTGGTAGCTGGGTGGAGACCTCTTGTCTGTTGGGGAAAGTAAAATACGCTTTTTCAATCACTCCCTTAAGTGCTGTGACCACCCTTTCCTGTTGTGTCGTCAGGTCGTTTGTGCCTGTGTGTCTTATTATGTGGCTGGGTGACCCTAGTTGGTCCTCAGACAGAAGGTCTAGGGCATGCTGGTTGTTTGGAGACCAGAGTTTAGACACTGTGTGTTTGGGAAAAAGTTTACTTTCTTGTATACATTACCCGTTTGAGTCCATAAGGAGTACATTATGTGGTTTGTATGTCCTCAGTTGGTGTGGGGGGGGGTTGTTAGGAGGGCTATCAGGGTGGCTGACAGGGGGGTGCTCAGAGGGGGTGGGATCTCCTGGGCTTGGGGTTCTTCATTTGTCTGTCCTGCTGTGATGTCGAGGCTACTGTCAGGTTCTGAAGTGGGATGTTCTGCTGGCTTCTCTATGGGGGTGGCCAGCTCTCTAATGGATTGTTCTCTGTCACACATCATCGTTCTCACCTTCTCCTTAAATGCTCTGTTCTTCTCCTGTTGATGTTGTCTCACCACAGTCCAGAGATGTCTCTCTCCCCCTCCAACTCTCCTGGACTGGTTGATAGGGTGTTGTTGAGCTGGACTATTTTTTGCTGACTGGAGTGTGTTCACCTGCTGTTCCAGCTCCACCTGCCTTACTTCCAGCTGGGTGAATGTATCTTTCATTTCAATGAGGGGCTAGTACTCTGTGCTGGGAGGTTGACTTTCTGCTTGGGGTTGCTTGTCTGTGGGGTTCTCTCTCTCTCACTCTCTCTCTCACACACACACACACACACACACACACACACACACACACACACACACACACACACACACACACACACACACACACACACACACACACACACACACACACACACACACACACACACACACACACACACAACCACTTGTGAACCAACCTATAATGACAAGATTATGTAACAGTGAAATTCCACCCACCGGTTTCTGAGACCAAAGGAAAGTCTTTATAAAAATGTCTCCTGGAATAACAGCAGTAAATGGGTTGTTAGAGGTTTTTATAAGGTTTTAGGCTTTTAAAGTGAGTCTAATGAGTTGTTTTACTCTCCAAATACAGGCATAACTAGGGCTAAGTTACAATGATACATTTGTCACAACTTATGTCCCTGTAATATTCAGACGAACACGCACGCGCACACACACACAAGGCAAGAAGGGATGCCACAGAGGACCCATTGACACATTTGGTGTCACATGTATGGATGACTAAGGGCTGCGTCACACTTTCTTAGATACCCTCTGTCTCTGTCTCTGTCTGTGTGTCCCTCTCTCTTTCTCTCTTCAGGAAGGTGGAGGAGTGGAGGGGGGGTGAAAAAAAGGACTTGCGAAAGAGAGAGAGGGGGTGAGGGGTTAATTTTATTCTGACCAGACAAAAGTTTGTGTCTCCCCCCATGACCACATCAGATGAGAACAAGGGGGAGGTGCATCTGTTAAAGACGATTCAGAAGTCTTAGTGAATACACACTATACAAGTCAAACTGCTGGGTGTTTCAAATGTGGTTTTGGACTGCCAGGGTGATTTGACTCTGCTAAAGGAGACAATCAATGTGAATTGTGTTTAATGGGTGCTTTAACTCAGACCCTCTAGGACTACTACCTAATTACAACTGGGGACACTCCTCCCTCCTCTTTCTTTCCATCACTCTCTCCTCACCTCTCTCAATTCTTCTCTGAGCTTAGCAGACACTCTCTCCTCTCTTCTCCCATTTCAACCCCACTCTCCCCATCTCTCTTTCTCCCTACCTCTCTCTCTTACCTTCTCTCCTTAGCAAAGTCCAGTTCAGGCACTCTCAGTATTGATATTTGCCCATTGTTTCTCCACCAGCACAGATTATTGTTTTTAACTTAATGAAAAGTACTTCTGCTGGGATTGAAAATTCCCTTAACCACATCAACGAAACTTCCTCCTCCCCTCTCCCTCACTCTTCCTCTACCCCATAAATACTCTGCCCAACAGTCCTCGCTCTCTTTCTCTCTACGGTATTAGCATTTCCATGTGACATGTGTCACAGTCAGTGTACACCTTCACCTCTCCCTTTTTCACCACCATTTCTCTCTCTTTACCTCACTCCACCCCTCGTACCTCTGGGCTATTAGCTGGGCCTCACCTCAGGACACACAGTGACACAGTGAGACCCTATCCATTTACAGCCACTAGTCAGTTAGCAAAAAAGAAACAAAAGCTTTTGATGTTCTTAAAAATAAGTTACAGGGAGAGAGTGAGAGCATGAGAGAGAGAGAGAGCATGAGAGAGAGAGAGAGAGAGCACGAGAGAGAGAGAGAGAGAGTGAGAGCATGAGAGAGAGTGAGAGCATGAGAGAGAGAACATGATAGAGAGAGAGCATGATAGAGAGAGAGAGGGAGAGGGAGGGGGAGAGAGAGCGAGAGCATGAGAGAGAGAGAGCATGAGAGAGAGAGAGAGCATGATAGAGAGAGAGTGAGAGGGAGAGGGAGGGGGAGAGAGAGCGAGAGCATGAGAGAGAGAGTGAGAGCATGAGAGAGAGAACATGAGAGAGAGAGAGAACATGAGAGAGAGAGCATGATAGAGAGAGAGAGAGTGAGAGGGAGAGGGAGGGGGAGAGAGAGCGAGAGCATGAGAGAGAGAGAGAGAGAGAGAGAGAGAGAGAGAGAGAGAGAGAGAGAGAGAGAGAGAGAGAGAGAGAGAGAGAGAGAGAGAGAGAGAGAGAGAGAGAGAACATGATAGAGAGAGAGAGGGAGAGGGAGGGGGAGAGAGAGCATGAGAGACAGAGAGTGAGAGCATGAGAGAGAGAGAACATGAGAGAGAGAGAGAGAGAGAGCATGATAGAGAGAGAGGGAGAGCCCTGGGCCCTGGCAGTAAACCCCAAAAAGCATGCAGATCATTCGATGCCATTAAAAAGCAAATTCAAATTGAAATACCTATTAAAATTTGGCTAAAACTAATTGAATATGTCATTGAACCAATTGCACTTTATGGCAGCGAGGTGTGGGGTCCACTTGCAAAACAAGATTTCATCAAATGGGACAAACACCCCATTGAAACGCTGCATGCAGAGTTCTGTAAGATTCTCCTACATGTCCAGAGGAAAACTACAAACAATGCATGCAGGGCAGAATTAGGCAAATATCCACTAATAGTAAAAACTCAAGAAAGAGCAATTAAGTTTTGGAAACATCTAAAATACAGTGACCCCCTCTCATATCACTACCAAGCCCTGCAATGCCAAGAGCTGAGCAAAGAAAAGAGTCCCCTCATCCAGCTGGTCTTGGGGCTGAGTTCACAAATCTGTTCTACTAACACACTGAAGCCTCAGGACCAGAACATCCAATCAATCAGGATAAACCAAATTACAACACAGTGAAAACAAAACGATATTGCTTATTGGGAAACACAAGCACAAACACAAAGCAAAATGCAGTGCTATCTGGCCCTAAATCGACAGTACACTGTGGCTAAATATTTGACCATGGTTACTGATCAAAACCTTAGAAAAACCTTGACAAAGTACAGGCTCAGTGAGCACAGCCTTGCCATTGAGAAGGGTAGACACAGGAAAACCTGGCTCCCTGTAGAGGAAAGGCTGTGCAACCACTGCACAACAGCAGAACCTGAGACGGAGCTGCATTTCCTGACAAAATGTAAAAAATATAAAACAATTAGAGAGTGTCATTTCCCCAAATTTGAAACCCTTATTCAAGGTTTCAAAGAACTCTCTGATGAGGATAGGCTACCCGTCCTGTTGGGGGAGGACGCAGAGAGCTGTGGGCTGGCAGTGCACTACATTGCTGCCTGCCATAAGTTGAGGGACAGTGTCTGACAGACCAATCAACCTGCACATGTCTTCTACTGTATGCTTATTGTTATTGTTGAATGTATGATTATTTTGACACTTGGTTATTGTTGTTACTGTTGTCCCGTTGACAATTTTGATTCTCATTTATATTTTTATATTGTAAATATCCAAAATAAGCTTTGGCAATATGTACATTGTTACGTCATGCCAATAAAGCAAATTGAATTGAATTGAATTGAGAGAAAGAGAGAGAGAGAGAGAGATCATGAGAGAGCGAGAGGGCAGAGAGCCAGGGAGAGCAAGTGCACCCCCTAGTGCTGACCATTTCACACACTCCCTCATCCCTCTTTCCCCCCCACATTCACTCATTCCTCTTGCCCCACCACACACACTCCCTCATCACTCTTGCCCCCCCACACACACTCCCTCATCCCTCTTGCCCCACCACACACACTCCCTCATCACACTTGCTCCCCCACACACACTCCCTCATCCCTCTTGCCCTCCCACACACTCCCTCATCCCTCTTGCCCCCCCCCCCACACACACTCCCTCATCCCTCTTTCCCCCCCACACACACACTCCCTCATCCCTCTTGCCCCCCCACACACACACTCCCTCATTTCTCTTGCCCCCCCCACACACACACTCCCTCATCCCTCTTGCCCCCCCACGCACACACTCCCTCATCCCTCTTTCCCCCCCACATTCACTCATTCCTCTTGCCCCACCACACACACTCCCTCATCACTCTTGCCCCCCCACACACACTCCCTCATCCCTCTTGCCCCACCACACACACTCCCTCATCACACTTGCTCCCCCACACACACTCCCTCATCCCTCTTGCCCTCCCACACACTCCCTCATCCCTCTTGCCCCCCCCCACACACACTCCCTCATCCGTCTTTCCCCCCCACACACACACTCCCTCATCCCTCTTGCCCCCCCCACACACACACTCCCTCATTTCTCTTGCCCCCCCACACACACACTCCCTCATCCCTCTTGCCCCCCCACGCACACACTCCCTCATCCCTCTTGCCCCCCCCCACACACACTCCCTTATCCCTCTTTCCCCCCACCCACACACTCCCTCATCCCTCTTGCCCCCCACACACACTCTCCAGAGAGGAAGAGAGAGGTGAAGGAGAGGAAGAGAGAGGTGAAAGAGAGGTAAGAGAGAGCTGAAAGAGAGGGAAGAGAGACCTGAAAGTGATGGAAGAGAGAGCTGAAAGAGAAGGAAGAAAGAGCTGAAATAGAGGAAGAGAGAGCTGAAAGTGGGAGCTGAAAGAGGTGAAGGAGAGGAAGAGAGAGCTGAAGGAGAGGAAGAGAGTGCTGAAAGAGAGGAAGAGAGAGGTGAAGGAGAGGAAGAGAGTGCTGAAAGAGAGGAAGAGAGAGGTGAAGGAGAGGGAAGAGAGAGCTGAAAGAGAGGGAAGAAAGAGCTGAAGGAGAGGAAGAGAGTGCTGAAAGAGAGGAAGAGAGAGGTGAAGGAGAGGGAAGAGAGAGCTGAAAGAGAGGGAAGAAAGAGCTGAAGGCGAGGTAGAGAGAGCAGAAGAAGAGTAAGAGAGAGCTGAAAGAGAGAAAGGAAAAGCTGAATGAAAGTAAGAGAGAGCTGAAAGAGAGGGAAGAAAAGCTGAAGGAGAGTAAGAGAGAACTGAAGGATAGGAAGAGAGGGCTAAGAGTGAGTGCTTTGAAACTTTCTATCTGGACCTCAGAGAACCAGGATTTACATGGTTGGCTGTTAAAACATGGCCCATTGGCACACATTAGCAAGTCTCAACTACAATCAATTAATGCATGCTCTTCTTTTCTCATCTCCTCCCCTCTCTTCTTCCCTCCTCCTATTCCTACCTCTCCAACAGAAGAGTGAGGCACCAGTGTGACTACAGCTTGTTCTCCAGACCTATACTGTAATCCATCCATTTCCCCTCTGCTCCTCTTCAATAGGTAGCTATTAAGACATATTTTCCAGTCAGGTAGCCTGTAGTAAATCTGCATGCTATAGTAGGCTTCCTGGACACCTCAGGGAATGACTAAGACACTGTGGTTAACTCAGTTGTTTGACACAACCTCTGAAAAGAGTCCCTGCTGTGGGGTAAAATGGTTTCTTCCTCTGGTTTCTTCATCTATCCTCCTCAGTTGGTCTCTCTCTCTCGCAGTGTATGCTGGGAGTTTTTTGGGAAGTTTGAGTGTTTGGTGTGGAGGGCTCTGTCCTTGGTCTTTTCTTTCAATTTTTATTTTCAAAGTTAGGGTGGAAGACGACAGCGTTTTCGTTTCCTGGGGTTTGGAAGGTGTGGTGTGCGTGATGGCTTCTCAGCCTAGCACAGAGGAGATGTTGCCGTTACGGCATGGATTCAGGTGTGTTCCTGAGAACGGAGTTAAGGTGGAGGAGGTTCTTCTCATGGTCGGTGATCAGGTAGGAGCTGAATTTATACATTCCGCTTCAAGAATGAACAAAGCTGTGGTTGTAATTTGATTTTGAAAAGAGCAAATTCGGCGTGTAGGCTCATTACTAGTGGAATATTTGTAAGGGGTGTGTTGGTGCCAATTTCACCTCTTTCTACCCCTTCGACCAGGGTGGTTGTCGCAAATTTGCCTACGTTTTTTACGGATGAATAAATCAGGAAAGAGCTGAGTTGTTTTGGTAAGTTTGCTAGAGGTTTTCATGTTGGTTCATTCCGGAGGCAATTGTTCATGTTTCTGAATAACAATGAGAAACAGCTAAAAGTGCATCTTAAATTGAGGCATGGGGAGGGGCACCACCATCACGCAGGGTTTGCCAGCACAGATAGTCTACGGTGTTTTGAGTGTGGGGATTTGGGGCATAAGAGCTTTGCGTGCCCACATAACGGCCGTAGACAAGGTGAGGGTACAAGCGCCAATGGGGAAAATTGAGGTCAAAGTGCAGGGGGCACTGAGACGTAGGCAGCAGAGGCTGGGCCAAGTCATGCCAGGGATGGTGGTGTAGATGAGGCTGGGCCTAGTCATGCTATGGATGGTGATGTAGATGAGAATGGGCCTAGTCATGCTATGGATGGTGGTGTAGATGAGGCTGGGTCTAGTCAGGTTATGCTAGTGGATGAGGAGAGTATAGTGGGGATGTGTAAGAGACTAGGGGGGAGGAAGAGGGTGTCAAGTGGGAAAATTAAAAAGAGGGAGAAGGGGGGAGGGGAGAGGCTGGGGTGGTCAAAGGCAGCAAGGAACCTTTGCCTGGTGCTGGGGGGGAGGCCCTGACCAGAGAGGAAGGGCAGGTGGTCAGGATGGGAGATAGAGATGAGGAGGAGGAAAGTGAGTCTGAGGAAGAGGATGATGAGGAGGCCTTATTTTCAGATGCCTCCTCAATGGGTCCAGAGCTGACAGCCAGTCAAGCAGAGGGAGGGGCCAAAGTACATGGTGAGGGAACAAGGTTGACAAGGTTCCTGAATGAGACCAAGGGGAAAAAGTTAATCTTGAGGCTTTTTTTTATGATCTGAGAAAGTTTGTAAAATCAGTACAACATGAAAAATGAGGGGTATGGTGTCCTCTCACCCAGGAAACAGTTTAGGTTGAGGAAGTGGAACACAACAGCGTGTACAGGTCTACCTTCAGACACTGTTTAGATATATAGTTTCTTTCTTGCACTGGGGCTTTTGGAGCTTTGCTATTGGTCTCATTCTTTGGTAGCTTTTATCCCACTTCTTATGGAGACTCTTTAGGTAGGCTCGCTTAATATAAATGGCACCAGAGATGCGGGAAAGAGGAGTGTGTTGGGTGTATATGTAAAACAAAAAAAAGTCAGGTGTTGTATCTGCAGGAGACGCATAGTGATGTGTTGAATGAAGTCGATTGGGGGCTCTGGTGGAAAGGGGCAAGTGTATTGAGCCATGGGACAAATATTAGTGCAGGGGTGGCAGTCCTTTTTGTACCGGGTCTGTCTGTAAAAATGTGCTCCTCAAAGGAGTTGTGTAAGGGTAGGCAGCATGTTGTAAAAGCAGAAATTTACAACATGGGTTTTGTCTTTATGGTTAAATAAAGGTGAAATAAAAAAATATCTAAAAATTGTGTCTGCGCCTAACACAGGGAGAGAGAGGGGGGATATTTTTGGGTGTCTTAGACAGGAACTCTCACAGGTAGCATCTGAGGAGGCGCTGGTGGTCGGCGGGGACTGGAACTGTACAATGGATTTAACGAAAGACAGAAATGGGGAAGAGCCTCATTCAGGGTCAGTGAGCTAACGTAGGCTAATGCGATTAGCATGAGGTTGTATGTAAGAAGAAAATTTACCAGGATATAGACATATCTGATATTGACAGAAAGTTTAAATTTGTGTTAATCTAACTGCTCTGTCCAATTTACAGTAGCTGTTACAGTGAAAGAATACCATGCTATTGTTTGAGGAGAGTGCACAATTCTGAACATGAAAAGTTATTCATAAACAAATTGGGCACATTTGGGCAGACTTGATACAACATTTTGAACAGAAATGCAATGGTTCATTGGATCAATCTAAAACTTTGCACATACACTGCTGCCATCTAGTGGCCAACATCTAAATTACACATGGGCTGGAATAATACATTATGGCCTTTCTCTTCCATTTCAAAGTTGAAAAAAATAAAAATGAACGGTTGGTTTTGTCTTTGTATTATCTTTTACCAGATCTGTTGTGTTATATTCTCCTACATTCCTTTCACAGTTCCAAAAACTTCAAAGTGTTTCCTTTCAAATGGTACCAAGAAGATGCATATCCTTGCTTCAAGCCTTGAGCTACATGCAGTTAGATTCGGGTATGTCATTTTAGGCAATAAAAAAAAAGTGCGTATACTTAAGAAGGAAGTCTCTTGGTTTTGCTCACCTGAGTTAGAGTATCTTATGATAAGCTGTAGACCACACTATTCACCAAGAGAGTTTATCTATATTTTTTGTAGCTGTCTATTTACCACCACAAACCGATGCTGGCACTAAGGCACTCAACGAGCTGTATAAGGCCATAACCAAACAAAAAATGCTCATCCAGAGGCAGCGCTCCTAGTGGTCGGGGACTTTAATGCAGGGAAACTTAAATCCGTTTTACCTACGTGAAACCAGAGGGGGAAAAATCTAGACCACCTTTACTCCACACACAGAGACACGTACAAAGCTTTCCCTCAACCTCCATTTGGCAAATATGTCCATAACTCTATCCTCCTGATTCCTGCTTACAAGCAAAAATGTAAGCAGGAAGTACCAGTGACTCGCTCAATACGGAAGTGGTCAGATGACGCAGATGCTAAACTACAGGACTGTTTTGCTAGCACAGACTGGAATATGTTACGGGATTCTTCCGATGGCATTGAGGAGTACATCACAAGGCAAGGGCTGATTTCATGGTTTTACTGTTAACCTATAAAGCGTTACATGGGCTTGCTCCTACCTATCTTTCCGAGTTGGTCCTGCCGTACATACCTACACGTACGCTACGGTCACAAGACGCAGGCCTCCTAATTGTCCCTAGAATTTCTAAGCAAACAGCTGGAGGCAGGGCTTTCTCCTATAGATCTCCATTTTTATGGAACGGTCTGCCTACCCATGTGAGAGACGCAGACTCGGTCTCAACCTTTAAGTCTTTACTGAAGACATCTCTTCAGTAGGTCATATGATTGAGTGTAGTCTGGCCCAGGAGTGTGAAGGTGAACGGAAAGGCTCTGGAGCAACGAACCGCCCTTGCTGTCTCTGCCTGGCCGGTTCCCCTCTCTCCACTGGGATTCTCTGCCTCTAACCCTATTACAGGGGCTGAGTCACTGGCTTACTGGTGCTCTTTCATGCCGTCCCTAGGAGGGGTGCGTCACTTGAGTGGGTTGAGTTACTGACGTGATCTTCCTGTCTGGGTTGGTGCCCCCCTTGGTTTGTGCTGTGGTGGAGATCTTTGTGGGCTATACTCGGCCTTGTCTCAGGATTGTAAGTTGGTGGTTGAAGGTATCCCTCTAGTGGTGCGGGGGCTGTGCTTTGGCAAAGTGGGTGGGGTTATATCCTTCCTGTTTGGCCCTGTCCGGGGGTATCATCGGATGGGGCCACAGTGTCTCCTGACCCCTCCTGTCTCAGCCTCCAGTATTTATGCTGCAGTAGTTTATGTGTCAGGGGGCTAGGGTCAGTTGGTTATATCTGGAGTACTTCTCCTGTCTTATCCAGTGTCCTGTGTGAATTTAAGTATGCTCTCTCTAATTCTCTCCTTCTCTCTTTCTTTCTCTCTCTCGGAGAACCTGAGCCCTAGGACCATACGTCAGGACTACCAGGCATGATGACTCCTTGCTGTCCCCAGTCCACCTGGTCTTGCTGCTGTTCCAGTTTCAACTGTTCTGCATGCGGTTATGGAACCCCTACCTGTCCCAGACCCGCTGCTTTCAACTCTTAATGATCGGCTATGAAAAGCCAACTGACATTTATTCCTGATTATTATTTGACCATGCTTGTCATTTATGAACATTTTGAAAATCTTGGCTCTCTCTAATTCTCTCCTTCTCTCTTTCTTTCTCTCTCTCTGAGGACCTGAGCCCTAGGACCATACGTCAGGACTACCGGGCATGATGACTCCTTGCTGTCCCCAGTCCACCTGGCCTTGCTGCTATTCCAGTTTCAACTGTTCTGCCTGCGGTTATGGAACCCCTACCTGTCCCAGACCTGCTGTTTTCAACTCTTAATGATCGGCTATGAAAAGCCAACTGACATTTATTCCTGATTATTATTTGACCATGCTTGTCATTTATGAACATTTTGAAAATCTTGGCTCTCTCTAATTCTCTCCTTCTCTCTTTCTTTCTCTCTCTCTGAGGACCTGAACCCTAGGACCATACGTCAGGACTACCGGGCATGATGACTCCTTGCTGTCCCCAGTCCACCTGGCCTTGCTGCTATTCCAGTTTCAACTGTTCTGCCTGCGGTTATGGAACCCCTACCTGTCCCAGACCTGCTGCTTTCAACTCTTAATGATCGGCTATGAAAAGCCAACTGACATTTATTCCTGATTATTATTTGACCATGCTTGTCATTTATGAACATTTTGAAAATCTTGGCTCTCTCTAATTCTCTCCTTCTCTCTTTCTTTCTCTCTCTCGGAGGACCTGAGCCCTAGGACCATACGTCAGGACTACCGGGCATGATGACTCCTTGCTGTCCCCAGTCCACCTGGCCTTGCTTCTATTCCAGTTTCAACTGTTCTGCCTGCGGTTATGGAACCCCTACCTGTCCCAGACCTGCTGCTTTCAACTCTTAATGATCGGCTATGAAAAGCCAACTGACATTTATTCCTGATTATTATTTGACCATGCTTGTCATTTATGA
This sequence comes from Salvelinus namaycush, assembly GCF_016432855.1. NCBI lineage: Eukaryota > Metazoa > Chordata > Actinopteri > Salmoniformes > Salmonidae > Salvelinus > Salvelinus namaycush. The sequence continues at coordinate 92,225 of NW_024060419.1, read as the reverse complement.
ACATTTTGAAAATCTTGGCTCTCTCTAATTCTCTCCTTCTCTCTTTCTTTCTCTCTCTCTGAGGACCTGAGCCCTAGGACCATACGTCAGGACTACCGGGCATGATGACTCCTTGCTGTCCCCAGTCCACCTGGCCTTGCTGCTATTCCAGTTTCAACTGTTCTGCCTGCGGTTATGGAACCCCTACCTGTCCCAGACCTGCTGTTTTCAACTCTTAATGATTGGCTATGAAAAGCCAACTGACATTTATTCCTGATTATTATTTGACCATGCTTGTCATTTATGAACATTTTGAAAATCTTGGCTCTCTCTAATTCTCTCCTTCTCTCTTTCTTTCTCTCTCTCGGAGGACCTGAGCCCTAGGACCATACGTCAGGACTACCGGGCATGATGACTCCTTGCTGTCCCCAGTCCACCTGGCCTTGCTGCTATTCCAGTTTCAACTGTTCTGCCTGCGGTTATGGAACCCCTACCTGTCCCAGACCTGCTGCTTTCAACTCTTAATGATCGGCTATGAAAAGCCAAATGACATTTATTCCTGATTATTATTTGACCATGCTTGTCATTTATGAACATTTTGAAAATCTTGGCTCTCTCTAATTCTCTCCTTCTCTCTTTCTTTCTCTCTCTCGGAGGACCTGAGCCCTAGGACCATACATCAGGACTACCGGGCATGATGACTCCTTGCTGTCCCCAGTCCACCTGGCCTTGCTGCTATTCCAGTTTCAACTGTTCTGCCTGCGGTTATGGAACCCCTACCTGTCCCAGACCTGCTGTTTTCAACTCTTAATGATCGGCTATGAAAAGCCAACTGACATTTATTCCTGATTATTATTTGACCATGCTTGTCACTTATGAACTTTTTGAACATCTTGGCCATGTTCTGTTATAATCTCCACCCGGCACAGCCAGAAGAGGACTGGCCACCCCTCATAGCCTGGTTCCTCTCTAGGTTTCTTCCTAGGTTTTGGCCTTTCTAGGGAGTTTTTCCTAGCCACCGTGCTTCTACACCTGCATTGCTTGCTGTTTGGGGTTTTAGGCTGGGTTTCTGTACAGCACTTCGAGATATTAGCTGATGTACGAAGGGCTATATAAAATAAACTTGATTTGATTTGATCACTTCAATCACTGGCTTCATCAAAAAGTGCATCGATGACGTCGTCCCCACAGTGACTGTACGTACATACCCCAACCAGAAGCCATGGATTACAGGCCACAGCCACTCTGAGCTAAAGGGTAGAGCTGCCACTTTCACGGTGCGGGACTCTAACCCGAATCCCCCTATGCCCTCCGACCAACCATCAAACAGGCAAACACCAGCTACGACACTCGTCGGATGAGGCAGGGCTTGCAAACTTTTACGGACTACAAAGGGACCCTGGTGAATACACCTGCTCTCTGATAGACAGTTTAGTGTTACATCACACCTGCTCTCTGATAGACAGTTTAGTGTTACATCACACCTGCTCTCTGATAGACAGTTTAGTGTTACATTCATCAAACCTGCTCTCTGATAGACAGTTTAGTGTTACATCCCTCTGCTCTCTGATAGACAGTTTAGTGTTACATTCATCACACCTGCTCTGATAGACAGTTTAGTGTTACATTCATCACTGCTCTCTTATAGAAACACTTGTGTGGACTGTGTGTGAGTGTAGGATGTATGAGTTATTTACTATTTTGTGTGAAACATTGCATTTATAGTAGGCCTGCATGTGCAGTAGTCCTGTGCAGTCTGTAATGAGACTGCTTCACTTCTAGCCTTCCATTCTGATCATTGGCTTTAACAGTACACACATAGTATGCACACATACTGCAAACTGTCCCAGGTACACTCCTGGGAGTGTATGCAGAATGGAGAAGTGCCGCTATAGATGGGTAGGTTGTTTAGCATAACGATGGGGGAAAACAGATGAAGTTGGCTTAGATTGTTGACAACATGTAAGCTATATTTTGTCTACAATGTTTATTGAAAACATAAATAAATTTGCACAATGACCACTTGTTTGTCTCTCAAATACAGTTGTTGGTTAGCTATCTAGCGAATTTTAGCCATATTAGCATTGACATGAAATCTGTCAAAATACCTCAAAACAAGACATGGTATCAATAACAAGATGAAACGAGCCACTTTCAATTCCCCACATGGCAGTTTCTTGTCTTTCTTGCTAGCAATCTGTCCATCAATTGTTTTTTTTAACATTTTAGACATTTAGTAGACACTCTTATCCAGAGCGACTTACAGTAGTGAGTGCATACATTTTCATACTTTTTGTGCTGGTCCCCCGTGGGAATCAAACCAGATACCCTGGTGTTGTAAGCACCATGCTCTACCAACTGAGCCAAATATTCCAGATTCACAACAACAGGCTGACTTCTGCCCCATAGAAGCACGCACATTGTTTTCAAGACGTTGTTAGCCAACCCATCTATGGAGAGCACGAGAACACACATTCAAACAAAATCAAATTTTATTTGTCATATATTCTTTATAAACAACCAGTCTAGACTAACAGTGGAATGCTTTCTTACGGGTCCTTCGCAACAATGCAGGGAGAAACATAATAAAAAGATAACAAAAGGAATAAATACAAGTAATGATAACTTGTCTATATACACAGCGTACCAGTACCAAGTCGATGTGCAAGGGTATGAGGTAATTGAGGTAGATACTGTATGTACATGTAAGTAGGGGTAACGTGACTAGGCAACAGGATAGATAATAAGCAGTAGCAGCAGCGTATGTGATCAGTCAAAAATTGGTGGCACCTTAATTGGGGAGAACGGCTTGTGGTAATGACTGGAGTAGAATCTTATCAAACACATGGTTTCCAAGGGTTTGATTCTATTCCATTTGCTCCATTGCGGCCATTATTATGAGCTCCCCTCAGCAGCCTCCACTGGTTAACTTCACTAGGGTAGGGGGCAGCATTGGGATTTTTGGATGAAAACCGTGCCCAAATTAAACTGCCTGCTACTCAGCCATAACAGCTAGAATATGCATATAATTAGTATATTTGGATAGAACAGTCTGAAGTTTCTAAAACTGTTTGAATGATGTCTGTGAGTATAACAGATCTCAAATGGCAGGCAAAAACCTGAGAAAAAATCCAACCAGGAAGTGGGAAATCTCAGGTTTGTAGTTTTTCAACTCTTGGCCTATCGAATACACAGTGTCTATAGGGTCAAATTGCACTTCCTAAGGCTTCCACTAGATGTCAACAGTCTTTAGAACCTTGTTTGATATTTCTACTGTGAAGTGGGGGCGAATGAGAGGGGAATGAGTCAGAGGTCTGCCAGAGAGCCGCGAGCTCTGTTCCATTGCAATTCTACAGACAAAGGAATTCTCCGGTTGGAACATTATTGAAGATTTATGTTAAAATTATCCTAATGATTGATTCTATACTTCATTTGACATGTTTCTACGGACTGTAATATAACTTTTTGGACTTTTTGTCCGTACTTTCCGCTGGACTTGCACGCGTGTCGTGAGTTTAGATTGTGTACTGAACGCGCGAACAACAAGGAGGAATTTGGACATAATAGATGGACATTATCGAACAAAATAAACATTTATTGTGGAACTGGGATTCCTGGGAGTGCATTCTGATGAAGATCATCGAAGGTAAGTGAATACTTATAATGCTATTTCTGACTTCTGTTGACTCCAACATGTCGGATATCTGTTTGGCTTGATTTGTCGTCTGAGCGCCGTACTCACATTATTGCATGGTGTGCTTTTTCCGTAAAGTTTTTTTGAAATCTGACACAGCGGTTGCATTAAGGAGAAGTAAATCTAAAATTCCATGCATAACAGTTGTATCTTTTATCAATGTTTATTATGAGTATTTCTGTAAATTGTCTCTCTGCAAAATCACCGGATGTTTTGGACCTACTGAACATAACGCGCCAATGTAAACTCAGATTTTTGGATATAAATATGAACTTTACCGAACAAAACATACATGTATTGTGTAACATGAAGTCCTATGAGTGTCATCTGATGAAGATCATCAAAGGTTAGTGATTAATTTTATCTATATTTCTGCTTTTTGTGACTCCTCTCTTTGGCTGGGAAAATGGCTGTGTTTTTCTGTGACTTGGCTCTGACCTAACATGATCGTTTGGTTTGCTTTTGTCGTAAAGCCTTTTTGAAATCGGACACTGTGGCTGGATTTACAACAAGTGTATCTTTAAAATGGTGGAAAATACATGTATGTTTGAGGAATTTTAATTATGGGATTTCTGTTGTTTTGAATTTGGCGCCTGCACTTTCACTGGCTGTTGACGAGGTGGGACGCTACCGTCCCACAGACCCTAGTGAGGTTAATGCACATAGTCCGAGTAGCTATTTGTTTAACTATTTAGCAGTATTATGGCTTGGGGTTGAAGCTGTTCAGGGTACTGTTGGTTCCAGACTTGGTGCATTGGTGCCACTTGCCGTGCAGCAGCAGAGAGAACAGTTTAGGGCCTTCCTTTTTTAGGGCCTTCCCCTTTGTCTTGCCAGGTCACTGACCTCCTCCATATAGGCTGTCTCATCGTAGACGGTGATCAGGCCTACCACCATTGTGCTGTCAGAAAACGTAATGATGGTGTTGGAGTTGAACAGGGAGTATAGGAGGGGCCTAAGCACGCACCCTGGGGGGCCCCTGTGTTGAGGGTCAGCATGACAGATGTGTTGTTGCCTACCCTCACCACCTGGGGGCGGTCTGTCAGGAAGTCCAGGATCCAGTTGCAGAGGGAGGAGTTCAGTCCCAGGGTCCTGAGCTTAGTGATGAGCTTGCAGGGTCCTGAGCTTAGTGATGAGCTTGCAGGGCACTATGGGGTTGAACGCTGCGCTGTAGTCAATGAACAACATTATCACAAAGGTGTTCCTATGTGGAGTGCATCATCTGTGGATCTGTTGGAGCAGTATGCAAATTAGAGTGGGTCCAGGGTGTCTGGGATGATGGTGTTGATGTGAGCCATGACCAGCCTTTCAAGGCATTTCATGGTTACAGATGTGAGTTCTATGAGGCGATAGTCATTTATACAGGTTTCCTTGGCATTCTTGGACACAGGGACTATGGAGGTCTGCTTGAAACATGTCAATATTACAGACAGGGTCAGGGAGAGATTGAAAATGTCAGTGAAGACACTTGCCAGCTGATCAGTGCATGCTCTGAGTACGCAGCCTGCTAATCCATCTGGCCCCGCGGCCTTGTGAATGTTAACCTGTTTAATTGTCTAACTCACATCGGCTGCCGTGAGCGAGATCACACAGTCGTCTAGTACAGCTGGTGCTCTCATTCATGGTTCAGTGCTGCTTGCCTCATAGCGAACCTAGAAGGCATTTAGCTCGTCTGCTAAACTCACGTCACTGGGCAGCTCCCGGCTGGGTTTCCCTTTGTAATCTCTGAACATATTCCAGTCTGTGGTAGCGAAACAGTCATGTAGCTTAGCATCTGTTTCATCCGACCACTTCCGTATTGTGTGTGTCACTGGTACTTCCAGTTTAAGTTTTTGCTTGTAACCAGGAATCAGGAAGATATAATTATGGTCAGATTTATCAAAGGAAGGGAGAGCCTTGTACACATCTCTGTGTGTGGAGTAAAGGTGATCTAGAGTTTTGTCCCCTCTATTTGAACAGGTGACATGCTGGTAAAAAAAAAATCACCGGCCACGAGAAATGTACTTTTTCTTGTTTGCTTATGGCCCTATACAGTTCTTTGAGTGCGATCTTAGTGCCAGCATCGATTTGTGGTGGTAAATAGACATATACGAAAAATATAGATGAAAACTCTCTTAGTAAATAGTATGGTCTGCAGCTCATTATGAGGTATTCTAACGACAAAGGCGGGCAAAAACTAGAGACTTCTTTAACATTAGAGGTCGCGCACAAGCTGCTGTTAACAAAGCGATACCCCTCTCCCTTAGTCGTACCCGAGGCTGCTGTCCTGTCTAGACGATGCGTGCAGAACCCCGCAAGATATATACAGTATTATCTATGTCCTTGTTCAGCCAAGACTCAGAGAAACATTATTACAGTTCTTCAGGTCCCTTTTATAGGATAGTCTCGAACGGAGCTCATCCAGTTTGTTCTCCAGTGACTGCACATTTGTCAACAGTGGGAAATGGCGGTCTATTAATCTCGTTAGGAGGCCTGCCTTTTTTCCGCCACCGCTTCCCCTTTAGAATGCCGGGGATTAAGGCCTGGTCTGGAGTAAGCAGTACATCCAGAGCTGCCAAGTAGAAATCTTCATCCAAATCGAGGTTAGTAATCGCTGTTCTGTTGTCCACAATCCGTTTTCGGTCATAGGAATATATAACGGAGACATTGTACAAAAAGTTAAGATCAGCATAAAAAACACACTAAATAGCACATTTGGCAGGAGCCTGTAAAATGGCCGCTAACCACTGCAGTGCCATCTTCAGATGTAGAGCAACCGGAAAATACACTTTGGACAAGTTAAACAATGATAAATCTGTTTGTCAGTTTGATTTAAAAACAGCCGCTGTCTCTGTCGACGCCATGTCATTTCTCCACCCCCTCAGGGCTCATATCAGCCGACGCATGGCTTCTGAAAAACCGAGGGATGATGAAAGAGTGAAAGGGGAGGTGTGACAGGCTTATTTGGGGAAGAAAGTGAACACTGTAATTAATTACAGGGGAGCTGATGGTTTAAGGTGAGGCAGGGACAAGGTTTAGGAGGTGTGTGTGTGTGTGTGTGTGTGTGTGTGTGTGTGTGTGTGTGTGTGTGTGTGTGTGTGTGTGTGTGTGTGTGTGTGTGTGTGTGTGTGTGTGTGTGTGTGTGTGTGTGTGTGTGTGTGTGTGTGTGTGTGTGTGTGGGCATGTGCATTTGTGATGGAGGGGTGGGGGGTATTGTTACAATTCTATTACTAAATGCATTCATTAAATCTATTGCATTTGACCTATAATATGAATCAAACAGTCATATAATAGTATAGAGTAAATGGTCCAGTCTACTGAACAATAATGTACAGTATATGGGATGCATGTCCAGATGAGTACCATAATCTGCATATGACAACCCTCTTCTGGCCAGTTAACTGGGCAGGGAATTGCCAAGGACCTCACAATACGATATTATCGCCATACTGAGGAACCTCACCATACCATATTAGCACCATACTGAGGAACCTCACCATACAATATTATCACCATACTGAGGGACCTCACCATACGATATTATCACCATACTAAGGGACCTCACTGTAACGGTTGTCTTCCTCTTCTGATGAGGAATATGAAGGATCAGACCAAAATGCAGCGTTGTAAGTGTCCATGTTACTTTAATATAACAGAACACGAAAAAAATACAAAAATAACAAAGTGAATGGCAATGAAAACCGAAAGTCCTGAATGGTGAAACAAACACAAAAACAGGAAACAACTACCCACCACCACAGGTGGGAACAGGCTACCTAAGTATGATTCTCAATCAGAGACAACGATTGACAGCTGCCTCTGATTGGGAACCATACTAGGCCAAACACAGAAATACAACACATAGGACAAAACATAGAATATAGAATGCCCACCCCAACTCACTCCCTGACCAAACCAAAAGAAAGACATAAAAAGGAACTAAGGTCAGAACGTGACACTCACCATACGAAATTATCACCATACTGAGGGACCTCACCATACAATATTATCAATATACTGAGGGACCTCAACATACCATATTGTCACCATACTGAGGGACCATACCATATTATCACCATACTGAGGGACCTCACCATACAATATTATCACCATACTGAGGGACCTCAACATACCATTTTGTCACCATACTGAGGGACCATACCATATTATCACCATACTGAGGGACCTCAACATACAATATTATCACCATACTGAGGGACCTCAACATACCATATTGTCACCATACTGAGGGACCTCACCATACCACATTATTACCATACTGAGGGACCTCACCATACCATATTATCACCATACTGAGGGACCTCACCATACCATATTATCACCATACTGAGGAACCTCAACATACCATATTATCACCATACTGATGGACCATACCATATTATCACCATACTGAGGGACCTCACCATACAATATTATCACCATACTGAGGGACCTCACCATACCATATTATCACCATACTGAGGGACCTCACCAACATTGCTGCATTGACTTGCTTCCATTCAGCCACTAGAGCATTAGTGTGGTCGGGCACTGATGTTGGGTGATTATGCCAGGCTCGCATTCGACGTTCCAATTCATCCCAAAGGTGTTCAATGGGGTTGAGGTTGGGGCTCTGTGCAGGCCAGTCAAGTTCTTCCAATCTGATCGACAAACCATTTCTGTATGTACCTACCTCTCTTTGTGCACGGGGGAATTCCCAATGCTGAAACAGGAAAGGGCCTTCACCAAACTGTTGCCACAAAGTTGGAATTACAGAATCATCTATAAATGTCATTATTTGCTGTAGCCCGAACCATGAAAAACTGCCCCAGACGATTATTCCTCCTTCACCAAACTTTACAGTTGGCACTATGCATTGCAGACAGCGTTCTCCTGGCATCCTCCAAACACAGATTCGTCCGATGGACTGCCAGATAGTGAAGCGTGATTCATTACCCCAGAGAACACATTTCCACTGTTCTGGAGTCCAATGGCAGCAAGCTTTACACCACCCTAGTCGAATCTTAGTCTTGTGTGCGTCTGCCTGGCCATAGAAACCCATTTCATGAAGCTCCAGACTAACAGTTATTTTGCTGATGTTGTTTCCAGAGGCAGTTTGAAACTAGGGAGTGAGTGTTACAACTGAAGACAGACGATTTCTACACGCTTCAGGACTCGACGCTCCGTTCTGTGAGCTTGTGTAGCCAACCACTTTGCTGCTGAGCCGTTGTTGCTCCTAGATGTTTCCACTTCACAATATCAGCACTTACAGTTGATCGGGGCAGTTCTAGCAGGGCAGAAATTTGACGAACTGCCATGTTGGAAATCCGGTAACCTATGACGGTGCCTTGTTTGAAAGTTACTGTGCTCTTCAGTAAGGCCATTCTATTGCCAATGTTGGTCTATCGAGATTGCATGGATGTGTGCTCAATTTTGTACACCTGTCAGCAACGATGTGGCTGAAATAGCCATATCCACTAATTTGAAGGGGTGTCCACATACTATATATAGTGTATATTGTAATTCTCATGTTTCTATATGTTTTGCAAGATGGAACCGACAGAGATGGTCGCCTCGCTTCACGTCCTTAGGAAACTATGCAGTAAATTTTTTATTTATTTATTATTTCTTACATTGTTAGCCCAGAAAATCTTAATTGTTATTACATACAGCCGGGAAGAACTATTGGATATAAGAGCGATGTCAATTTACCAGAATTACTACTAGGAACACGACTTTCCCGAGGCGGATCCTTTGTTCGGACCTCCACCCTGGACATTGGATCTAATCCCAGAGGCCGACCCAAAACAATATCATCGCCGCAGGAGAGGCCTCCTGGTCAGACTTAGAAGGACCACCGCTTCCGAGCATATTACTCGCCAATGTCCAGTCTCTAGACATAAGGTGGACGAAGTTAGGGCACGAGTTGCCTTCCAGAGAGACATCAGAGATTTTAACACAGGAACATGGCTCACTCGGGATACCACATTTAGTCATGGCAATGGCCACGTAGAAGGAGAGCCCACAGTCTTCGGTAGCAGGCCATGTCGGTGGCACTATATTGTCTTCAAAGCGAGCAAAGAAGTTGTTAAGTTTGTCTGGGAGCAAGACGTCGGTGTCCGCGATGGGGCTGGTTTTCTTTTTGTAATCTGTGATTGACTGTAGACCCTGCCACATACGTCTCGTGTCTGAGCCGTTGAATTGCGACTACTTTCTCTATACTGACGCTTAGCTTGTTTGACTGCCTTGCGGAGGGAATAGCTACACTGTTTGTATTCGGTCATGTTTCCGGTCACCTTGCAATAATTAAAGGCAATGGTTCGCGCTTTCAGATTTGCGCGAATGCTGCCATCAATCCACAGTTTCCGGTTGGGGAAGGTTTTAATAGTCACCGTGGGTACAACGTTACTAGCTAATAAACTCGCTCACTGAATCAGTGTATACAGTTGAAGTCGGAAATGTATATACACCTTAGCCAAATACATTTAAACACAGTTTTTCACAATTCCTGACATTTAATCCCATAAAGAATCCATGTTTTAGGTCAGTTAGGATCACGACTTTATTTTAAGATTGTGAAATTGTGAATTTTGGCCCATGCCACCTGACAGAGCTGGTGTAACTGAGTCAGGTTTGTTGGCCTCCTTGCTCGCACACACTTTTTCAGTTCTGCCCACAAATTTTATATAGGATTGAGTCAGGGCTCTGTGATGACCAATCCAATACCTTGACTTTGTTGTCCTTAAGCCATTTTGCCTCAACTTTGGAAGTATGCTTGGGGTCATTGTTTATTTGGAATGTCTTGAGATGCTGCTTCAATATATCCACATAATTTTCCTGCCTCATGAAGCCATCTATTTTGTGAAGTGCACCAGTCCCTCCTGCAGCAAAGCATCCCCACAACATGCTGCTGCCACCCCTGTGCTTCACGGTTGGGATAGTGTTCTTTGGCTTGCAAGCCTCCCCCTTTTTCCTCCAAACATAACAATGGTCATTATGGCCAAACAGTTATATTTTTGTTTCATCAGACCAGAGGACATTTCTCCAAAAAGTATGATCTTTGTCCCCATGTGCAGTTGCAAACCTTAGTCTGGCTTTTAAATTGGTGCTTTTGGAGCAGTGGCTTCTTCCTTGCTGAGCGGCCTTTCAGGTTATGCCGATATAGGACTTGTTTTACTGTGGCTATAGATACTTTTGTACCTGTTTCCTCCAGCATCTTAAGAAGGTCCTTTGTTGTTGTTCTGGGATTGATTTGCACTTTTCGCACCAAAGTACGTTCATCTCTAGGAGACAGAACGCAGAAGGTGTACCTGTGGATGTATTTCAAAGCCTACCTTCAACCTCAGTGCCTCTTTGCTTGACATCATGGGAAAATCCAAAGAAATCAGCCAAGACCTCAGAAAAATATTGTAGACTGGTTCATCCTTGGGAGCAATTTCCAAACCCCTGAAGGTACCACTTTCATCTGTACAAACAATAGTATGCAAGTACAAACACCATGGGAACACGCAGCTGTCATACCGCTCAAATAGGAGATGCGTTCTCCTATAAAATCATTCTTTATATTCCAAAAAATCAGTTTAGTTGGTGCCATCGATTTGAGTAATCCACTCGTTCAACAAGTCAAAATACGTTTCTACTTAATCCTCTGATACCCTAAAATGTAATTAACCATAATATTTATTACGGAAAGAAGTATGTTCAATAGGAAAACGATATTAGCATGTGCATGTCCTCTTCATTGTGCGCGCATACACTTATTTCTAAGTCTGTGTCCTTGTATCAAAACTCATTATTCTTTCTCGTTTGGGAAGAAACAAGCCTGAAACCTTGAACAAAGACTACTGACATCCAGTGGAAGCCATAGGAATTGCATACTGGGAGCCAGATTACATGTTTTAACTATATGTTCCATTGGAAGAGCATGGGCTGTCAAATAGTGGTTAGTGTTTGAAAAACTAGTTTTAATGACTCCTACCTAAGTGTATGTAAACTTCCGAATTCAACTGTACAACTATGTTGTTGTCTGAGGCTATCTGGAACATATCCCAGTCCACGTGATCGAAGCAATCTTGAAGCGTGGAATCAGATTGGTCGGACCAGCATTGAACAGACCTGAGCACGGGCGTTTCCTGTTTTAGTTTCTATCTATAGGTTAGGAGCAACAAAATGGTATCGTGGTCAGATTTACTGAAAGGAGGGCGAGGGAGGGATTTGTATGTGTAGCAATGATCCAGAATGCGTCCAGCCAGGGTCACGCATTCGATATGCTGATGCAATTTTGGGAGGCTTGTTTTCAGATTAGCTTTGTTAAAATCCCCAGCTACAAAAAATGCAACCTCAGGATATGTTGTTTACAGTTTACACAAAGTCCAATGAAGTTCTTTCAGGGCCGTCGAGGTGTCTGCTTGGGGGGGATTTACACGGCTGTGATTATAATCGAAGAAAATTATCTTGGAAGATAATGCGGTCGGCATTTGATTGTAAGGAATTCTAGGTCAGGTGAACAAAAATACTTGTATGTTGTTATGATCACACCACGACTCGTTAATCACAAGGCATACACCCCCGCCCTTCTTCTTACCAGAGAGATGTTTGTTTCTGTTGACGCAATGCGTGAAGAAACCGGGTGGCTGTACCGACTCTGATAACGTATCCCGAAACATGTTTCCGGGAAAAAGAGAATGTTGCAATCTCTGATGTCTATCTGGAAGGCAACCCTTGCTCGAATTTTGTCTATCTTATTGTCAAGAGACTGGACATTGGCGAGAAGTATACTCGGGAGCGGTGAGCAAAGTGCCCGTCCAATAGTTCTTCCCTGTAACGGTTGTCGTTGGTGGAAGGAGAAGAGGACCAAAGTGCAGTGTGGTACGTATTCATAATAATTTAATAAAGAATAAATACTGAACAAAAACAACAAACCGACAAACGAACAGTTCTGTAAGGTGCAAACAAAAACACTAAACAGAAAATAACTACCCACAACCCATAGTGGGAAAACAGGCTACCTAAGTATGATTCTCAATCAGAGACAACGATCGACACCTGCCTCTGATTGAGAACCATACTAGGCCAAACACATAGAAATATAACGACTAGAACAAAACATAGAAAAACAACATAGAATGCCCACCCCAACTCACACCCTGACCAAACTAAAATAAAGACATAAAAAGGAACTAAGGTCAGAACGTGACATTCCTGGCTATATGTAAGACAGCATTACAGTAGTAGGCTTGATTACCAACAACGACGAGACAGCCTACAGGGAAGAGGTGAGGGCCCTTGAGTGTGGTGTCAGGAAAATTACCTCTCACTCAACGTCAACAAAAAAAAGTAGATGATTGTGGAGCACTCCCTTATCCACATCGGCGGGACAGTAGAAGAGAAGGTGGAAAGTATTAAGTTCCTCGGCGCTCACATCACAAACAAACTGAAATGGTCCAACCACACAGACAGCATGGTGAATTAGGCGCAACCGCTCCTCTTCCACCTCAGGAAGCTGAAGATGCACAATCGAGAGCATCCTGTCGGGCTGTATCACCGCCTGGTACGACATCTGCACCGCCCTCAACCGCAAGGCTCTCCAGAGGGTGGTGCATCACCGGGGGCAAACTGTGCATCACCGGGTGCAAATTACATTTACATTTACATTTAAGTCATTTAGCAGACACTCTTATCCAGAGCGACTTACAAATTGGTGCATTCACCTTATGATATCCAGTGGAACAACCACTTACAATAGTGCATCTAAATCTTTTAAGGGGGGAGGGGGGGGGGGGGGTTAGAAGGATTACTTTATCCTATCCTAGGTGTTCCTTAAAGAGGTGGGGTTTCAGGTGTCTCCGGAAGGTGGTGATTGACTCCGCTGACCTGGCGTCGTGAGGGAGTTTGTTCCACCATTGGGGTGCCAGAGCAGCGAACAGTTTTGACTGGGCTGAGCGGGAACTGTACTTCCTCAGAGGTAGGGAGGCGAGCAGGCCAGAGGTGGATGAACGCAGTGCCCTTGTTTGGGTGTAGGGCCTGATCAGAGCCTGAAGGTACGGAGGTGCCGTTCCCCTCACAGCTCCGTAGGCAAGCACCATGGTCTTGTAGCGGATGCGAGCTTCAACTGGAAGCCAGTGGAGAGAGCGGAGGAGCGGGGTGACGTGAGAGAACTTGGGAAGGTTGAACACCAGACGGGCTGCGGCGTTCTGGATGAGTTGTAGGGGTTTAATGGCACAGGCAGGGAGCCCAGCCAACAGCGAGTTGCAGTAATCCAGACGGGAGATGACAAGTGCCTGGATTAGGACCTGCGCCGCTTCCTGTGTGAGGCAGGGTCGTACTCTGCGAATGTTGTAGAGCATGAACCTACAGGAACGGGCCACCGCCTTGATGTTAGTTGAGAACGACAGGGTGTTGTCCAGGATCACGCCAAGGTTCTTAACGCTCTGGGAGGAGGACACAATGGAGTTGTCAACCGTGATGGCGAGATCATGGAACGGGCAGTCCTTCCCCGGGAGGAAGAGCAGCTCCGTCTTGCCGAGGTTCAGCTTGAGGTGGTGATCCGTCATCCACACTGATATGTCTGCCAGACATGCAGAGATGCGATTCGCCACCTGGTTATCAGAAGGGGGAAAGGAGAAGATTAATTGTGTGTCGTCTGCATAGCAATGATAGGAGAGACCATGTGAGGATATGACAGAGCCAAGTGACTTGGTGTAAAGCGAGAATAGGAGAGGGCCTAGAACAGAGCCCTGGGGGACACCAGTGGTGAGAGCACGTGGTGCGGAGACAGATTCTCGCCACGCCACCTGGTAGGAGCGACCTGTCAGGTAGGACGCAATCCAAGCGTGGGCCGCGCCGGAGATGCCCAACTCGGAGAGGGTGGAGAGGAGGATCTGATGGTTCACAGTATCAAAGGCAGCCGATAGGTCTAGAAGGATGAGAGCAGAGGAGAGAGAGTTAGCTTTAGCAGTGCGGAGCGCCTCCGTGACACAGAGAAGAGCAGTCTCAGTTGAATGACTAGTCTTGAAACCTGACTGATTTGGATCAAGAAGGTCATTCTGAGAGAGATAGCAGGAGAGCTGGCCAAGGACGGCACGTTCAAGAGTTTTGGAGAGAAAAGAAAGAAGGGATACTGGTCTGTAGTTGTTGACATCGGAGGGATCGAGTGTAGGTTTTTTCAGAAGGGGTGCAATTACCTTCCCTCCAGGACACCTACAGCACCCGATGTCACAGGAAGGCCAAACAGATCATCAAGGACAACAACCACCTGAGCCACTGCCTGTTCACCCCGCTATCATCCAGAAGGCGAGGTCAGTACAGGTGCTTCAAAGCTGGCACCGAGAGACTGGAAAAACAGCTTCTATCTCAAGGCCATCAGACTGTTAAACAGCTGTCACTAACATGGAGATGCTTCTGCCAACATACAGACTCAAATCACTGGCCACTTTAACCTTTAACGAGTCACCAACCCGGATCCGGGATCACCCCCCACTCCCCCCCCACTGAGTAGCATAGCTAGCATAGCGTCACAAGTAAATTGTAGCATCTAAATATCATTAAATCACAAGTCCAAGACACCAGATGAAAGATACAGATCTTGTGAATAAAGCCACCATTTCAGATTTTTAAAATGTTTTACAGGGAAGACACAATATGTAAATCTATTAGCTAACCACGTTAGCATAAGACACAATTTTTTTACTCCAACAGTTTTTTCCTGCGTCAGTAGCTATCACTAATTCGACTAAATAAAAATATATATAGCCACTAACCAAGAAACAACTTCATAAGATGACAGTCTGATAACATATTTATGGTATAGCATAGTTTTTTTTGAAAAATGTGCATTTTTCAGGTATAAATCACAGTTCTACATTGCAGCTGCAATCTGAAATAGTGCTGACGCAGCCAGAACAATTACAGAGACCAACGTCATATAACTAATTACTTATCTTAAAACATTTCAGAAAAATACACAGCGTACAGATATTGAAAGCCCAACATCTGGTGAATCCAAACAATATTTCAGATTTATTAAATGTTTTATAGCGAAAACAAAATGTAGCGCTAAATTAGCATAGCCACGCCAGCCAGAACCAGCTGGGCGCCCGCGACCAGTTCACATGCACGACAGATATATGAAATAACATCGTAAATTGGGTCTTACTATTGCTGATCTTTCATCAGAATGTTGATCAATGTGTCCTTAGTCCTGATGAGTCGTTCAATCCATTCATAATGGCAACTTTCCCTCTTCATTTAGCATATGTACTGGTCGACTGGCCAAAGTAAAAAAAAGTCACAGAACGGAACACGGCAAAACTCCCGAAAAAATTCAAATAATCTGATTAATATAAGGTATCACTTTAATAATGTTTACTTATCCTACATTACTCATCTCATATGTATATACTGCATTTTATACCATCTATTGCATCTTGACTGTGCCGCATGGACATCGCGCATCCATATATCTATATGGATATATATATGTACAAATTCTTATTCCCCTTACATTGTGTGAATAAGGTAGTCATTGTGAATTTGTTAGATTACTTGTTATATATTACTGCGCTGTCAGAACTAGAAGCACAAGCAATTCGCTACACTCACATTAACATCTGCTAACCATGTGTATGTGACCAATTTAATTTGATTTGATACATATTTTTATGTTCCAAACATACTGATCACCATATGTCTGCTGCAGAGGGACAAGAGAGAACCTTGAGTAAACAAGTTTGGTCAGTCATGGAAATAAAAGTGAGGAAAACAAGTTGGCTTCCTATTTAGAAAGAAGATGGAGAACAAGCTATGAAGGAAAAATACTGGAGTTTTGGTGCTGGTACAGCCAAATAGCACAAAATAGTATTGAGATATTGTCAAAATGATATGCTACGGTATACAGTATCATAAAAAATTATATCTCAATATGTATCTGTATCAACCCCCCCATGATGGTGCCATGTGGAAAGTTACTGAGCTCTTCAGTAAGGCCATTATACTGCCAATGATTGTCTATGGAGATTGCTTGACTGTTTGCTCAACGTTATACACCAGTCAGCAACAGGTGTGGCTGAAATAGCCATATCCACTAATTTGAAGGGGTGTCCACATACTTTTGTATATACAGTTGAAGTCAGAAGTTTACATACACTTAGGTTGTAGTCATTGAAACTCATTTTTCAACCACTCCCCAAATGTCTTGTTAACAAACTATAGTTTTGGCAAGTCGGTTAGGACATCTACTTTGTGCATGACACAAGTCATTTTTCCAACAATTGTTTACAGACAGATTATTTCAATTATAATTCGCTGTATCACATTTCCAGTGGGTCAGAAGTTTACATACACTAAGTTGACTGTGCCTTTAAACAGCTTGGAAAATTCCAGAAATGATGTCATGGCTTTGGAAGCTTCTGATAGGCTAATTGACATCATTTGAGTCAATTGGAGGTGTACCTGTGGATGTATTTCAAGGCCTACCTTCAACCTCAGTGCCTCTTTGCTTGACATCATGGGAAAATCAAAAGAAATCAGCCAAGACCTCAGAAAAAAAATTGTAGACCTCCACAAGTCTGGTTCATCCTTGGGAGCAATTTCCAAATATCTGAAGGTACCACGTTCATCTGTACAAACAATAGTACGCAAGTATAAACACCATGGGACCACGCAGCCGTCATACAGCTCAGGAGGCAGAAGCGTTTTGTCTCCTAGAGATAAACGTACTTTGGTGCGAAAAGTGCAAATCAATCCCAGAACAACAGCAAAGGACCTTGTGAAGATGCTGGAGGAACCAGGTGGATGTATCTACATCCACAGTAAAACAAGTCCTATATCGACGTAGCGTGAAAGGCTGCTCAGCAAGGAAGAAACCACTGCTCCAAAACAGCATCATGTTGTGAGGGTGCTTTGCTGCAGGAGGGACTGGTGCACTTCACAAAATAGATGGCATCATGAGATAGGAAAATTATGTGGATATATTGCAGCAACATCTTAAGACATCAGTCAGGAAGTTACAGCTTGGTCGCAAATGGGTCTTCCAAATGGACAATGACCCCAAGCATACTTCCAAAGTTGTGGCAAAATGGCTTAAGGACAACCAAGTCGAGGTATTGGAGTTGCCATCACAAAGCTCTGACCTCAATCCTATAGAAAATTTGTGGGCAGAAATGAAAAAGTGTGTGTGAGCAAGGAGGCCTACACACCCGACTCAGTTACACCAGCTCTGTCAGGAGGAATTGGCCAAAATTCACCCAACTTATTGTGGAAGCTTGACCAAAGTTAAACAATTTCAAGGCAATGCTACCAAATACTAATTGAATGTATGTAAACTTCTGACCATCTGGGAATGTGATGAAAGAAATAAAAGCTGAAATAAAGAGTTCTCTACTATTGTTCTGACATTTCACATTCTTAAAATAAAGTGGTGAGCCTAACTGACCTAAGACAGGGAATTTTTAGTAGGATTTAATGTCAGGAATTGTGAAAAACTGAGTTTAAATGTATTTGGCTAAGGTGTATGTAAACTACCAACTTCAACTGTATAGTGTATATTTCGATTCTCACGATTCTATATGTATTGAGATCGATACAGTGATTTTGTTTTGCGAATCGATGTTCCAAACATACTGATCACCATATGTCTGCTGCAGGAAGACAAGAGAGAGCCATAAGTAAACAAGTTTTGGTCAGTCATGGAAATAAAAAAGTGCTGAAAACAAACTGGCTTCCTATTTTATTTGTAATGTTTTTCTTTATTTAGGCAAGTCCAACGCTCTAACCACTAGGCTACCCTGCCGCCCCATTTAAAAGAAGATGGAGAGCAATCTATTAAGGAAAAATACTGGAGTTTTGGTGCTGGTACAAATCAAATCAAATCAATTTTATTTGTCACATACACATGGTTAGCAGATGTTAATGCGAGTGTAGCGAAATGCTTGTGCTTCTAGTTCCGACAATGCAGTAATAACCAACAAGTAATCTAACCTAACAATTCCACAACTACTACCTTATACACAGAAGTGTAAAGGGATAAAGAATATGTACATAAAGATATATGAATGACTGATGGTACAGAACGGCATAGGCAAGATGCAGTAGATGGTATAGAGTACAGTCTATACATATGAGATGAGTAATGTAGGGTATGCAAACATAAAGTGGCATAGTTTAAAGTGGCTAGTGATACATGTATTACATAAAGATGGCAAGATGCAGTAGATGATATAGAGTACAGTATATACATATACATATGAGATGAGTAATGTAGGGTATGTAAACATTATATTAAGTGGCATTGTTTAAAGTGGCTAGTGATACATTTTTACATAATTTCCATCAATTCCCATTATTAAAGTGGCTGGAGTTGAGTCAGTATGTTGGCAGCGGCCACTAAATGTTAGTGGTGGCTGTTTAACAGTCTGATGGCCTTGAGATAGAAGCTGTTTTTCAGTCTCTCGGTCCCTGCTTTGATGCACCTGTACTGACCTCGCCTTCTGGATGATAGCGGGGTGAACAGGCAGTGGCTCGGGTGGTTGTTGTCCTTGATGATCTTTATGGCCTTCCTGTGACATCGGGTGGTGTAGGTGTCCTGGAGGGCAGGTAGTTTGCACAAACTAGCCAACTAGCACAAAATAGTATTGCGATATTGTCAAATGATACGATACGATATACAGTATCATAAAAAATTATATCAATTATATCAATATGTATTGATTTTTCACCCCCGTCACTAGTCCTTACATATAATTGGCCATTAGATCCCATTCAGAAGACTCCCATCCACCATACTGACTTTTCCAGACCTACTGTAACGTAGTCAACATTAGGAAGATGCCCAAATGGCACCCTTTTCCCTATAAAGTACACTACTCTTGACCAGGGCTCTGGTTAAACATAGCACACTATTAGGAAAATAGGGTGCAATTTGGGAATCACCCTTGGCCTTAGCAGTGCTTCATGGTTAATCACAGTTAATATGAGTTCATGGGGTTGAAGCAGACAGCAACGTACTCCTAATGTAAGCTTTAAGGTATACTGTTGTTTCATTATGAAGATTCATCACTTTTCTAATGCAGACAATGTTAGTAGTAACCCTGAGAACTACGGATGTTTGTGTTGAGATGTGGTGCCAGCTGGAAGTGTGTGTGTGTGTGTGTGTGTGTGTGTGTGTGTGTGTGTGTGTGTGTGTGTGTGTGTGTGTGTGTGTGTGTGTGTGTGTGTGTGTGTGTGTGTGTGTGTGTGTGTGTGTGTGTGTGTGTGTGTGTGTGTGTGTGTCCGGCCGAAGTGGCGGATCAGACAGTGAGGAGACAGACAGGATGTTCTGGTGCTCACCTCTCTTAGAGACGTTTATTTGCTATATTAACAGGTGCAGGATTAAATCGGCCAATAAACTTTATACAGAGAGTAACAAACAGGACGTTAACACAAAATAAATCAAAGATATTCTCAGTATAAACTATTCAGGCAACATCTCTTTGCCTCCAACAAAACTCAGGTATGGTTCTACTGTAGCCAACCTGTTTGTCATGGTTCGGGTTAGGCCCCAGTTCCAGTAAAGTGAAATCTTAACGCTACAGCATACAATGCCATTCTAGACGATTCTGTGCTTCCAACTTTGTGCTAACAGTTTGGGGGAGGCCATTTCCTGTTTCAGCATGACAATGCCTCCGTGCACAAAGCGAGGTCTATACCGAAATTGTAGGCCTAAACTGTAGGCCTTAACACTTGGAATTATCTAGAGCCATGAATGGCAAAGTTTCCCTCAGGAGTTGGACAATGATACAAATGCACTGGAATTAAACAAACGACAACATTTTAAGTGATAGCCATGGCAGGACAGGAAAAGTAAGATTGATGTTATATCACTACAGCTTTGGCTCAAATGTTTATCTTTTAAAAATGACGACGGGAGTGTGAAGTGAAGAGAAAACAAGAGTCATTATAACTTCATGCTAACATCACAGTGCAATACAACCTGATCTAATCTCATACACCACATGTACTTCTATCATGTTACACATCTAGGTTACACACACACAGTACACACAGTACACACACAGATCACACACAGATCACACACAGTACACACACAGTACACACACAGTACACACACAGATCACACACAGAGCACACACACTAAAAGCATAAGCAGAGGTGGCGGATCAGACTGTGAAACAGACAAGATGTTCTGGTGCTCACCTCTCTTAGAGGTGCAATACGAATCAGACAATAAACTTTGTACAGAGAATAACAAACAGGACGTTTAATGTAAAGACTTGAATAAATCAACGATATTCTCAGTATAATACAGGCAAAATCTCTTTGCTTCTAACAAAACTCAGGTATGGTTCTACTGTAGCCAACCTGTTTCCTACCCAGACTGCTCTCTTCCAGGTATAACTTTACTGTAGCCAACCTGTTACCTACCCAGACTGCTCTCCTCCAGGTATAACTCTACTGTAGTCAACCTGTTACCTACCCAGACTGCTCTCCTCCAGGTATACCTCTACTGTAGTCAACCTGTTACTTACCCAGACTGCTCTCCTCCAGGTATAACTCTACTGTAGCCAACCTGTTACCTACCCAGACTGCTCTCCTCCAGGTATAACTCTACTGTAGCCAACCTGTTACCTACCCAGACTGCTCTCCTCCAGGTATAACTCTACTGTAGTCAACCTGTTACCTACCCAGCCTGCTCTCCTCCAGGTATAACTCTACTGTAGCCAACCTGTTTCCTACCCAGACTGCTCTCCTCCAGGTATAACTCTAGTGTAGCCAACCTGTTACCTGCCCAGCCTGCTCTCCTCCAGGTATAACTCTACTCTAGCCAACCTGTTTCCTACCCAGACTGCTCTCCTCCAGGTATAACTCTAGTGTAGTCAACCTGTTACCTACCCAGACTGCTCTCCTCCAGGTATAACTCTACTGTAGCCAACCTGTTTCCTACCCAGACTGCTCTCCTCCAGGTATAACTCTACTGTAGCCAACCTGTTACCTGCCCAGCCTGCTCTCCTCCAGGTATAACTCTACTGTAACCAACCTGTTACCTACCCAGACTGCTCTCCTCCAGGTATAACTCTACTCTAGCCAACCTGTTTCCTACCCAGACTGCTCTCCTCCAGGTATAACTCTACTGTAGTCAACCTGTTACCTACCCAGACTGCTCTCCACCAGGTATAACTCTACTGTAGTCAACCTGTTTGCTACCCAGACTGCTCTCCTCCAGGTATAACTCTACTGTAGTCAACCTGTTACCTACCCAGACTGCTCTCCACCAGGTATAACTCTACTGTAGCCAACCTGTTTCCTACTCAGACTGCTCTCCTCCAGGTATACCTCTACTCTAGCCAACCTGTTTCCTACCCAGACTGCTCTCCTCCAGGTATAACTCTACTTTAGCCAACCTGTTTCCTACCCAGACTGCTCTTTCCAGGTATAACTCTACTCTAGCCAACCTGTTACCTACCCAGACTACTCTCCTCCAGGTATAACTCTACTGTAGTCAACCTGTTACCTACCCAGACTGCTCTCCTCCAGGTATAACTCTACTCTAGCCAACCTGTTTCCTACCCAGACTGCTCTCCTCCAGGTATAACTCTACTCTAGCCAACCTGTTTCCTACCCAGACTGCTCTTTCCAGGTATAACTCTACTGTAGCCAACCTGTTACCTACCCAGACTACTCTCCTCCAGGTATAACTCTACTGTAGCCAACCTGTTACCTACCCAGACTGCTCTCCTCCAGGTATAACTCTACTGTAGTCAACCTGTTACCTACCCAGCCTGCTCTCCTCCAGGTATAACTCTACTGTAGCCAACCTGTTTCCTACCCAGACTGCTCTCCTCCAGGTATAACTCTACTGTAGCCAACCTGTTACCTGCCCAGCCTGCTCTCCTCCAGGTATAACTCTACTCTAGCCAACCTGTTTCCTACCCAGACTGCTCTCCTCCAGGTATAACTCTAGTGTAGTCAACCTGTTACCTACCCAGACTGCTCTCCTCCAGGTATAACTCTACTGTAGCCAACCTGTTTCCTACCCAGACTGCTCTCCTCCAGGTATAACTCTACTGTAGCCAACCTGTTACCTGCCCAGCCTGCTCTCCTCCAGGTATAACTCTACTGTAACCAACCTGTTACCTACCCAGACTGCTCTCCTCCAGGTATAACTCTACTCTAGCCAACCTGTTTCCTACCCAGACTGCTCTCCTCCAGGTATAACTCTACTGTAGTCAACCTGTTACCTACCCAGACTGCTCTCCACCAGGTATAACTCTACTGTAGTCAACCTGTTTGCTACCCAGACTGCTCTCCTCCAGGTATAACTCTACTGTAGTCAACCTGTTACCTACCCAGACTGCTCTCC
Source organism: Salvelinus namaycush (assembly GCF_016432855.1). Lineage (NCBI taxonomy): Eukaryota > Metazoa > Chordata > Actinopteri > Salmoniformes > Salmonidae > Salvelinus > Salvelinus namaycush. The sequence continues at coordinate 69,222 of NW_024060419.1, read as the reverse complement.
ACCAGGTATAACTCTACTGTAGCCAACCTGTTTCCTACTCAGACTGCTCTCCTCCAGGTATACCTCTACTCTAGCCAACCTGTTTCCTACCCAGACTGCTCTCCTCCAGGTATAACTCTACTTTAGCCAACCTGTTTCCTACCCAGACTGCTCTTTCCAGGTATAACTCTACTCTAGCCAACCTGTTACCTACCCAGACTACTCTCCTCCAGGTATAACTCTACTGTAGTCAACCTGTTACCTACCCAGACTGCTCTCCTCCAGGTATAACTCTACTGTAGCCAACCTGTTTCCTACTCAGACTGCTCTCCTCCAGGTATAACTCTACTCTAGCCAACCTGTTTCCTACCCAGACTGCTCTCCTCCAGGTATAACTCTACTCTAGCCAACCTGTTTCCTACCCAGACTGCTCTTTCCAGGTATAACTCTACTGTAGCCAACCTGTTACCTACCCAGACTACTCTCCTCCAGGTATAACTCTACTGTAGCCAACCTGTTACCTACCCAGACTGCTCTCCTCCAGGTATACCTCTACTGTAGTCAACCTGTTTGCTACTCAGCCTGGTCTCCTCCAGGTATAACTCTACTGTAGCCAACCTGTTTCCCACTCAGCCTGGTCTCCCCCAGGCAAAGGCCAACTGAGCACCTAAGAACTCTTTCCAGGAACTCCCTTCCACTAGGAATGTTCCATCAAGATAGTCCACAATACATTTCCACCATAAATTCATAATTTCCCATGAACATAACATCATAAACAACAGTTTTACATAAACCCACACTTCAATAACTTGTGCCGTAGCATCTTCTTTAAGTAAAAAAAGACACATTCATCAAGTAATTCACCCCCTGGGATGATTCATCCCTTTGGTTATTCCCATCAACCAATAAATGTTCCTGGATGACTGGCAGACTAATTTGCATCATGCGTAATACATGCTGGCACTTCAGCAAGGAAACAGCACAGAGCTTCAGACAAACACTTCAGGTAAATTATATGATTATTATTCTACCAACACTTCAATCGTTGGTAGAATATATTTCACATTGCTAAAGCATTTAATTTTAAATGGGCAGCTTTATACATGGTGGAAACATGGTTAACAAGTTACATTGTTTTAGTAACTGGCGTGCACAACAAACACTCGACTTTGGCGCCTTATGTCAAGGTATTGTTAACAAAAGGAATGCGCAACTCTAACCAACATTCTCTTTTCTATCAGGATTCTTGGTTTTACCTTAAAGAGATACATGAAAAAGTATTTCTCTAACCAATCATGTGTTTCAGTGTCAATGTCTATATGTCACAGACATGTGCTCCATGACACTGTGTGTGTTTGCCTGTGAATGTTTTAGTGTGTATTTGCTGGTTTTACAACTCTCAACTCTCAAGCTGTTTATAACCACATGCATTGCATAGCAGGAGTCCTTCCTAAATCATTCATTGTCCATGTGTAGCCTCCTTGCCCTGTTCTGCTCCTCCACTCTAGTAAAGTTGAAGTGTTTGATCAGTGTAGAGGTGTGCGTGTGTACTACAAACCCAACGTAGTCGATCAATAACACACGTCTTTCAGGTTGTAGAAACTTCTGACCTCCAAACATCACTCTTTCATTTGATTTATTCAATGTTTTCCTGCAGGTTGGGCCGTGCAGAGATACGTTTGTTTTAGGAGAATAGAAATAGTGAAAACAATGTTTTATTTCAAAATATAAAAGGTAGGTAGGGATGTAAAAGGTACAAGATATATCCTCAAAGTAACAGTTCTACTCTTCCCCAATTTAACCCCTACTGTTCAATTCAAAGGAGAATGAGTGAGATGAGAGTCCATCCCAGTGAGCTGTGATTATTGCAGCGCTGCATGGTAACAGGCCTCTTGTGGGGGCCGGGATCTGGACTTCCAGTAGAGCTAGAGCTCTACAACCTCTCTAATCTGTCATTAACATCGCACCAGGAGAATCACCCTGGACTCTCGCTCTCTTTTCTTTCCCTCTCTTTAGCCATATCTCTGCTCCACACACGCTAATGAGATAATAATTGCTAGTTTTCTCTCAAAAGCGTCTTGCTGTGCTGAGCGATAAACAAGGTAGGAGGGATGGAGAGAGACAAAGAGACCATGGACCCCATGCTGGATGATGAACCCATGCCTGAGGAGATGAGAAGGAGATGGAGGGATGTGAGAGATGGAGGAGAGCCATCCTGTCATCCATGACATGAAAGAAGTGTAACATGCTGTAAATGTTTCTTTCCCCCCGTCTCCCACATGGACCCCTCAGAGGAAATAAAAATGGTCTTAGAAACTATTATTTTTGTCCTACTGTGTTATTGACTTGTTTATTGTTTACTCCATGTGTAACTCTGTGTTGTTGTCTGTTCACACTGCTATGCTTTATCTTGGCCAGGTCGCAGTTGTAAATGAGAACTTGTTCTCAACTAGCCTACCTGGTTAAATAAAGGTGAAAAAAAATAAAATAATTTGTTGCCAGAGGAGTTTCAATGGGCACCCTGCATCCCACTACTGTAGATAGTGTTGCGTATCAGGAAGGTACTGAGGATTAATCTTTGCCTAATGGCATGCTGATATGAAGATCAAACTCCCTGTCGTGATGACAAGCACTTTGTTTGATCACGTTACACTGGGAGGAAACCAGAAGCGATTGCAGAGATGTGTGAGTGGCCATCCTAGAGGTCAAGCGTTGATGTTGATACAGGGAGGGAGGCTATTTAAAGAGGGATAACAAACAACAGAGCACACCCTGCGTGGGGCCCAGCACCAGACCTCTGCACCTCTACCATTGTCTTAAAGTCCGTTCTCATCCAACTTATTTCCTGTGCTTCATTGTATTTGAGAGAGAGAAGCCGCCATTGTTACAACTCTAGATAGCCAATAATATGAAATGTCTATACGCTTTAAAACTATTGTGTGTAATATTTGTGTAATATTTATTATTGTGTATATCCCTTTTGTTTATTGTCTATTCCATTTCCGTTGGCAATGTAAACATACAGTGGCTTGCAAAAGTATTCACCCCCCTTGGCATTTTTCCTATTTTGTTGCCTTACAACCTGGAATTAAAATAGATTTTTGGGGGTTTGTATCATTTGATTTACACAACATGCCTACCACTTTGAAGATGCAAAATATTTTTTATTGTGAAACAAAGAAGAAATAAGACAAAAAAACTGAAACTTGAGCGTGCATAACTATTCACCCCCCTAAGTCAATACTTTGTAGAGACACCTGTTGCAGCAATTACAGTTGCAAGTCTCTTGGGGTATGTCTCTATAAGCTTGGCACATCTAGCCACTGGGATTTTTGCACATTCTTCAAGGCAAAACTGCTCCAGCTCCTTCAAGCTGGATGGGTTCCGCTGGTGTACAGCAATCTTTAAGTCATACCACAGATTCTCAAATGGATTGAGGTCTGGGCTTTGACTAGGCCATTCCAAGACATTTAAATGTTTCCCCTTAAACCACTCACGTGTTGCTTTAGCAGTATGCTTAGGGTCATTGTCCTGCTGGAACGTGAACCTCTGTTCGTCTCAAATCTCTGGAAGATTGAAACAGGTTTCCCTCAAGAATTTCCCTGTATTTAGCGCCATCCATCATTCCTTCAATTCTGACCAGTTTCCCAGTGCCTGCCGATGAAAAACATCCCCACAGCATCATGCTGCCACCACCATGCTTCACTGTGGGGATGATGTTCTCGGGGTGATGAGAGGTGTTGGGTTTGCGCCAGACATAGCGTTTTTCTTAATGGCCAAAGAGTTACATTTTTGTCTCAACTGACCAGAGTACCTTCTTCCATATGTTTGGGGAGTCTCCCACATGCCTTTTGGCGAACACCAAATGTGTTTGCTTCTTCTTTTCATTGAGCAATGGCTTTTTCTGGCCACTCTTCCGTAAAGCCCAGCTCTGTGGATTGTGCGGCTTAAATCTCTGCTTCAATCTCCGCTGTGGAGCTTTGCAGCTCCTTCAGGGTTATCATTGTTCTCTTTGTTGCCTCTCTGATTAATGTCCTCCTTGCCTGGTCCATGAGTTTTGCTTGGTGGCCCTCTCTTGGCAGGTTTGTTTTGGTGCCATATTCTTTACATTTTTTAATAATGGATTTAATGGTGCTCCGTGGGATGTTCAAAGTTTCTGATATTTTTTTATAACACATCCCTGATCTGTACTTCTCCACAAATTTGTCCCTAACCTGTTTGGAGAGCTCCTTGGTCTTCATGGTGTCGCTTGCTTGGTGGTGCCTCTTGCTTAGTGGTGTTGCAGACTCTGTGGCCTTTCAGAACAGATGTGTGTATATATACTGAGATCATGTATATCACATTGTATATAGACTTATTTTTCTACTGTATTATTGACTCTATGTTTGTTTTACTCCATTGGTAACTCTGTGTTATATGTGTCAAACTGCTTTGCTTTATCTTGGCCAGGTCGTAGTTGTAAATGAGAACTTGTTCTCAACTTGCCTACCTGGTTAAATAAAGGTGAAATAAAATAAATAAAAAATAAAATGTGACACTTAGTAAAGTCCACCTGTGTGCAATCTATTATGTGACTTCTGAAGGTAATTGGTTGCACCAGATCTTATTTCAGCATCATTTCCAGTCACAACTTGCAGACTTGTTTATGTGCTGCTGTGCGTTTTGTTGCTAACCTTACTTTGCTACCTGACAACTTTACGGTTTTTACTTTTTAATTACCATTTATATTTTTAGTTTTTCCCTCGCTCAACTTTTTTTCATTCAACTTTTTCACTCCGGACGCTTTATCTGGACTTGGTTCGTCAGGACCACCACCAGCGAAAGCTAAGTAGTAACATTAACATGGTGGCTTCTAATTGCAGTCGCTGTACTCATAATATACAGGAGAACGATCGCCTTACAGCGAGGATAGCTGTGCTGCAAGCCCAGCTTCAGACGCAAGGGTAACTTCAGTGTAGGAAAGGATGAAACAGCGTCTGTACCACCAGTGAGTACAGATAGTAGTATAAATCCCCTCGCACAGTCCCCGCAGCCGGACAACGTTCTCATGGCTTCTGGAGGGAAATGCTGTAGGAATGCTCAACCGGTGTCGCTCATTCAGCCGACAGAAACTTTCAACCGGTTCTCCCCATTAAGCAACGAGTCGGAGTCAGAGGCTGAGCCTTCTCTGGCCTCTACTCCTCCCGTTACAGGGTCTGAGACGCCGAAGCCTCCCACCATTAGCTCTGACAAATTGAAAACCCTAGTCATTGGCGACTCCATTACCCGTAGTATTAGACTTAAGACGAATCATCCAGTGATCATACACTGTTTACCAGGGGGCAGGGCTACCGACGTTAAGGCTAATCTGAAGATGGCGAGTGTAGAGAGTATAGGGATATTGTTATCCACGTCGGCACCAACAACGTTAGGATGAAGCAGTCAGAGGTCACCAAGCGCAACATAGCTTCAGCATGTAAATCAGCTAGAAAGATGTGTCGGCATTGAGAAATTGTCTCTGGCACCCTCCCAGTTAGGGGGAGTTATGAGCTCTACAGCAGTCTCACAACTCAATCGCTGGTTGAAAACTGTTTTCTGCCCTTCCCAAAAGATAGAATTTGTAGATAATTGGCCCTCTTTCTGGGACTCACCCACAAACAGGACCAAGCCTGGCCTGATGAGGAGTGACGGACTCCATCCTAGCTGGAGGGGTGCTCTCATCTTATCTACGAACATAGACAAGGCTCTAACTCCCCTAGCTCTACAATGAGATAGGGTGCAGGCCAGGCAGCAGGCTGTTGGCCAGCCTGCCAGCTTAGTGGAGTCTGCCACTAGCACAGTCAGGGTAGTCAGCTCAGCTATCTCCAATGAGACCGTGTCTGTGCCTCGACCTAGGTTGGGCAAAACTAAACATGACGGTGTTCGCCTTAGCAATCTCACTGGAATAAAGACCTCCTCCATTCCTGCCATTATTGAAAGAGATTGTGATACCTCACATCTCAAAATAAGGCTACTTAATGTTAGATCCCTCACTTCCAAGGCAGTTATAGTCAATGAACTAATCACTGATCATAATCTTGATGTGATTGGTCTGACTGAAACATGGCTTAACCTGTCTTGGGGGCAGTATTTTCACGTCCGGATGAAAAGCGTGCCCAGAGTAAACTGAGTAAACTGCTTGCTACTCAGGCCCAGATGCTAGGATATGCATATTATAAGTCAATTTGGATAGACAACACTCTGAAGTTTCTAAAACTGTTTGAATGATGTCTGTGAGTATAACAGAACCCATATGGCAGGCAAAAACCTGAGAAAAAATCCAACCAGGAAGTGGGAAATCTGAGGTTTGTAGTTTTTCAACTCTTTGCTTATCCAAGATACAGTGGAAATGGGGTCATATTGCAGTTCCTAAGGCTTCCATTAGATGTCTTTAGAACCTTGTTTGAGGCTTCTACTGTGAAGTGGGGGCGAATTAGATGGGAATGAGTCAGAGGTCTGCCAGAGAGCCACGAGCTGACCATGCCCGTTCTTCGTGAGAGAGTTAGCTTGCGTTCCATTGCATTTCTGAAGACAAAGGAATTCTCCGGTTGGAACATTATTGAATATTTATGTTAAAAAAATCCTAAAGATTGATTCTATACATCGTTTGACATGTTTCTACGGACTGTAACGGAACTTTTTGACTTTTCGTCTGCACCTAGTGTTCACGCATCATGAATTTTGATTACTGGGCTAAACGCGCAAACAAAAAGGAGGTATTTGGACATAAATGATGGACTTCATCGGACAAAACAAACATTTATTGTGGAACTGGGATTCCTGGGAGTGCATTCTGATGAAGATCATCAAAGGTAAGTTAATATTTATAATGCTATTCTGACATCTGTTGACTAAACAACATGGTGGATATCTCTTTGGGTTGTGTTGGTCTCTGAGCGCTGTACTCAGATTATCACATGGTGTGCTTTTTCCGTAAAGTGTTTTTAAAATCTGACACACAGGTTGCATTAAGGAGAAGTGGATCTAAAATTCCTTGCATAACAGTTTTATCTTTTAGCAATGTTTATTATGAGTATTTCTGTAAATTGATGTGGCTCTCTTCAAAATCACCGGATGTTTTGGAACTACTGAACATAACGCGCCAATGTAAACTCAGATTTTGGATATAAATCTGAACTTTACCGAACAAAACATACATGTATTGTGTATCATGAAGTCCTATGACTGTCATCTGATGAAGATCATCAAAGGTTAGTGATTCATTTTATCTCTATTTCTGCTTTTTGTGACTCCTCTCTTTGGCTGGAAAAATGGCTGTGTTTTTCTGCGACTTGGCTCTGACCTAACATAATCGTTTGGTGTGCTTTCGTCGTAAAGCCTTTTTGAAATCGGACACTGTGGCTGGATTTACGACAAGTGTCTCTTTAAAATGGTGTAAAATACTTGTATGTTTGAGGACTTTTAATTATGGGATTTCTGTTGTTTTGAATTTGGCGCCCTGCAGTTTCACTGGCTGTTGATGAGGTGAGACGCTACCGTCCAACATACCCTAGAGAGATTAAACCTGATGAATTTACTGTGTTAAATGAGGCCTCACCTCCTGGTTACACTAGTGACCATATCCCCCGCGCATCCCACAAAGGCGTAGGTGTTGCTAACATTTATGAATGCAAATTTCAATTTACAAAAGAAAACCAACGTTTTCGTCTTTTGAGCTTCTAGTTGTGAAATCTGTGCAGCCTACTCAATCACTTTTTATAGCTACTGTTTACAGGCCTCCTGGGCCATATACAGTCATAATCTGGATATAGTTTTGTCCTGTGGAATAAATGTTGTGGATCTTAATGTTTTTCCTCATAATCCTGGACTATCAGACCACCATTTTATTACGTTTGCAATCGCAACAAATATTCTGCTCAGACCCCAACCAAGGATCATCAAAAGTCGTCCTATAAATTCTCGGACTACCCAAAGATTGCTGGATGCCCTTCCAGACTCCCTCCCCATACCCAAGGACGTCAGAGTACAAAAATCAGTTAACCACCTAACTGAGGAATTTAATTTAACCTTACGTAATACCCTAGATGCAGTCGCACCCCTAAAAACCAAAAAATATTCTCATAAGAAACTAGCTCCCTGGTATACAGAAAATACCCGAGCTCTGAAGCAAGCTTCCAGAAAATTGGAAGGGAAATGGCGCCACACCAAACTGGAAGTCTTCCGACTAGCTTGGAAAGACATGTAACGATTCTCGTTGGTGGAAGGAGAGGAGGACCAAAATGCAGCGTGGTAAGTGTTCATCATATTTTAACCTGTTTGGGCTGCAGGGGCAGTATTGAGTAGCCGGATAAAAGGTGCCCATTTCAAACGGCCTCGTACTCAATTCTTGCTCGTACAATATGCATATTATTATTACTATTGGATAGAAAACACTCTCTAGTTTCTAAAACCATTTGAATTATATCTGTGAGTAAAACAGAACTCCTTTTGCAGCAAACTTCCTGACAGGAAGTGGAAAATCTGAAATCGATGCTCTCTTCTAGGGCCTGCCTATTAAAGTCCTTGATATTTATTCGTTTAGATGCACTTCATACGTCTTCCACTAGATGTCGACAAGTAGTGAGAGGAGAAATGGAGTGTGTAACTTGATCTGGGCTCAAATAAATGTGTCACCAGTTTCCTGTTTTCTGGAGAGCGCGTCAAGGGACCTGGATTTGCCTTCTGATAAGCTGTCGTTATGGACGACTAATATCTCCGGCTTTGATTTTATTTGATACATGTGACAATATCATCGTAAAGTATGTTTTTTCAATATAGTTTAATCAGATTATTGAAATTTTTTCGGGAGTTTTGCCGTGTTCCGTTCTCTGAGTTTGTTGACGATGGAGAGATTCGTGCCACTTGGCAAGTGTGCTTGCTAAATCGAGAGGGAAAAAGGCCGTTCTAAATCCAAACAACGATTGTTCCCGACAAAGGACCCCTTGTACAACATTCTGATGAAAGATCAGCAAAAGTAGGACCCATTTTATGATGCTATTTCATATATCTGTCGAACATGTTGTGCTAGTCGTTTGCGCCCAGCTTTTGGGTACTCTCTCGCTATACCTAAGCTGGATGTCGTAATGAAGTTATTTTTAGAATTCTAACACGGCGATTGCATTAAGAACTAGTGTATCTATCATTTCCTATACAACATGTATTTTTTAGTTATGTTTATGAATAGTTATTTGGTCAGAATATGTGTGTCAGAAAAAGTGTCAGAAAAATATCCGGACGTTGTGGGAAAAAGATGCTACGTTAGCACAATGTATAACCACTGATTTCAGCTCTAAATATGCACATTTTCGAACAAAACATAAGTGTATGTATAACCTGGTGTTATAGGACTGTCATCTGATGAAGCTTATCAAGGTTAGTCAAAAATTATATATCTTTTGCTGGTTTGTTACGATCGCTAACTTTTGCTACTGGGGAATGGCTTGTGTTTCTGGCTATTGTGGTAAGCTAATATAACGCTATATTGTGTTTTCGCTGTAAAACACTTAAGAAATCGGAAATATTGGCTGGATTCACAAGATGCTTGTCTTTCATTTGCTGTACACTATGTATTTTTCAGAAATGTTTTATGATGAGTATTTAGGTATTTGACGTTGGTGTCTGTAATTATTCTGGCTGCTTTCGGTGCAATTTCTGATTGTAGCTGCAATGTAAACTATGATTTATACCTGAAATATGCACATTTTTCGAACAAAACATAGATTTATTGAATAACATGTTATAAGACTGTCATCTGATGAAGTTGTTTGTTGGTTAGTTTGGTTGGTTCTTGGTTAGTTAGGTTGGCTTTGTGCATGCTACCTGTGCTGTGAAAAATGTCTGTCCTTTTTTGTATTTGGTGGTGAGCTAACATAAATATACGTGCTGTTTTCGCTGTAAAACATTTTAAAAATCGGACATGTTGGCTGGATTCACAAGATGTGTACCTTTCATTTGCTGTATTGGACTTGTTAATGTGTGAAAGTTAAATATTTCTAAAAAATATATTTTGAATTTCGCACCCTGCACTTGAAGTGGCTGTTGTCATATTGTGGCCGGCCTCGGGCTTGCAGCCAGAAGAAGTTAATTTCAAACTGAACACTACACAAAATAACAACGATAAGAAAAACGAAACAGTTCTGTAAGGTGAACAGACACTAGACAGAAAATAGGAAACAATCACCCACACCACACAATGAAAAACAGGCTACCTAAATATGGCTCCCAATCAGAGACAACGATAAACAGCTGCCTCTGATTGGGAACCACACCAGGCCAAACACATAGAAAACAAACAACCTAGAAAAAAGAACATAGACTGCCCACCCCAACTCACGCCCTGAACAACCTAACACAAAGACATAAAAAAGAAACTAAGGTCAGAACGTGACAAGACAGTACCGTGCAGTATCAAAGAGCCCTCACTGCTGCTCGATTATCCTATTTTTCCAACTTAATTGAGGAAAATTAGACCAATCCAAAAATTATTTTTGATACTGTCGCAAAGCTAACTAAAAAGCAGCATTCCCCAAGAGAGGATGGCTTTCACTTCAGCAGTGATAAATTCATGATCTTCTTTGAGGAAAAGATCATGATCATTAGAAAGCAAATGACGGACTCCTCTTTAAATATGCGTATTTACATTTAAGTCATTTAGCAGACGCTCTTATCCAGAGCGACTTACAAGTTGGTGCATTCACCTTATGATATCCAGTGGAACAACCACTTTACAATAGTGCATCTAACTCTTTTAAGGGGGGGGGGATTAGAAGGATTACTTTATCCTATCCTAGGTATTCCTTAAAGAGGTGGTGTTTCAGGTGTTTCCGGAAGGTGGTGATTGACTCCGCTGACCTGGCGTCGTGGGGGAGTTTGTTCCACCATTGGGGTGCCAGAGCAGCGAACAGTTTTGACTGGGCTGAGCGGGAACTGTACTTCCTCAGAGGTAGGGAGGCGAGCAGGCCAGAGGTGGATGAACGCAGTGCCCTTGTTTGGGTGTAGGGCCTGATCAGAGCCTGAAGGTACGGAGGTGCCGTTCCCCTCACAGCTCCGTAGGCAAGCACCATGGTCTTGTAGCGGATGCGAGCTTCAACTGGAAGCCAGTGGAGAGAGCGGAGGAGCGGGGTGACGTGAGAGAACTTGGGAAGGTTGAACACCAGACGGGCTGCGGCGTTCTGGATGAGTTGTAGGGGTTTAATGGCACAGGCAGGGAGCCCAGCCAACAGCGAGTTGCAGTAGTCCAGACGGGAGATGACAAGTGCCTGGATTAGGACCTGCGCCGCTTCCTGTGTGAGGCAGGGTCGTACTCTGCGAATGTTGTAGAGCATGAACCTACAGGAACGGGTCACCGCCTTGATGTTAGTTGAGAACGACAGCGTGTTGTCCAGGATCACGCCAAGGTTCTTAGCACTCTGGGAGGAGGACACAATGGAGTTGTCAACCGTGATGGCGAGATCATGGAACGGGCAGTCCTTCCCCGGGAGGAAGAGCAGCTCCGTCTTGCCGAGGTTCAGCTTGAGGTGGTGATCCGTCATCCACACTAATATGTCTGCCAGACATGCAGAGATGCGATTCGCCACCTGGTTATCAGAAGGGGGAAAGGAGAAGATTAATTGTGTGTCGTCTGCATAGCAATGATAGGAGAGACCATGTGAGGATATGACAGAGCCAAGTGACTTGGTGTATAGCGAGAATAGGAGAGGGCCTAGAACAGAGCCCTGGGGGACACCAGTGGTGAGAGCACGTGGTGCGGAGACAGATTCTCGCCACGCCACCTGGTAGGAGCGACCTGTCAGGTAGGACGCAATCCAAGCATGGGCCGCGCCGGAGATGCCCAACTCGGAGAGGGTGGAGAGGAGGATCTGATGGTTCACTGTATTAAAGGCAGCCGATAGGTCTAGAAGGATGAGAGCAGAGGAGAGAGAGTTAGCTTTAGCAGTGCGGAGCGCCTCCGTGACACAGAGAAGAGCAGTCTCAGTTGAATGACTAGTCTTGAAACCTGACTGATTTGGATCAAGAAGGTCATTCTGAGAGAGATAGCAGGAGAGCTGGCCAAGGACGGCACGTTCAAGAGTTTTGGAGAGAAAAGAAAGAAGGGATACTGGTCTGTAGTTGTTGACATCGGAGGGATCGAGTGTAGGTTTTTTCAGCAGGGGTGCAACTCTCGCTCTCTTGAAGGCGGAAGGGACGTAGCCAGCGGTCAAGGATGAGTTGATGAGCGAGGTGAGGTAAGGGAGAAGGTCTCCGGAAATGGCCTGGAGAAGAGAGGAGGGGATAGGGTCAAGCGGGCAGGTTGTTGGGCGGCCGGCCGTCACAAGACGCGAGATTTCATCTGGAGAGAGAGGGGAGAAAGAGGTCAAAGCACAGGGTAGGGCAGTGTGAGCAGAACCAGCGGTGTCGTTTGACTTAGCAAACGAGGATCGGATGTCGTCGACCTTCTTTTCAAAATGGTTGACGAAGTCATCCGCAGAGAGGGAGGAGGAGGGGGGAGGGGGAGGAGGATTCAGGAGGGAGGAGAAGGTGGCAAAGAGCTTCCTAGGGTTAGAGGCAGATGCTTGGAATTTAGAGTGGTAGAAAGTGGCTTTAGCCGCAGAGACAGAAGAGGAGAATGTAGAGAGGAGGGAGTGAAAGGATGCCAGGTCCGCAGGGAGGCGAGTTTTCCTCCATTTCCGCTCGGCTGCCCGGAGCCCTGTTCTGTGAGCTCGCAATGAGTCGTCGAGCCACGGAGCAGGAGGGGAGGACCGAGCCGGCCTGGAGGATAGGGGACATAGAGAGTTAAAGGATGCAGAAAGGGAGGAGAGGAGGGTTGAGGAGGCAGAATCAGGAGATAGGTTGGAGAAGGTTTGAGCAGAGGGAAGAGATGATAGGATGGAAGAGGAGAGAGTAGCGGGGGAGAGAGAGCGAAGGTTGGGACGGCGCGATACCATCCGAGTAGGGGCAGTGTGGGAAGTGTTGGATGAGAGCGAGAGGGAAAAGGATACAAGGTAGTGGTCGGAGACTTGGAGGGGAGTTGCAATGAGATTAGTGGAAGAACAGCATCTAGTAAAGATGAGGTCAAGCGTATTGCCTGCCTTGTGAGTAGGGGGGGAAGGTGAGAGGGTGAGGTCAAAAGAGGAGAGGAGTGGAAAGAAGGAGGCAGAGAGGAATGAGTCAAAGGTAGACGTGGGGAGGTTAACCTCTCTGGGATCGCGGGACGCTTGCGTCCCACTTGGGGAGCACCCCCCACCCACCCCCCACTGATTAGCATCGCTAGCATAGCGTCACAATTAAATAGTAGCATCTAAATATCATTAAATCACAAGTCCAAGACACCAAATGAAAGATACAGATCTTGTGAATAAAGCCATCATTTCTGATTTTTAAAATGTTTTACAGGGAAGACAAAATATGTAAATCTATTAGCTAACCACGTTAGCAAAAGACACCACTTTTCTAACTCCATCAGTTTCTTACTCCATCAGGTGCTATCACAAATTCGACCAAATAAAGATATAAATAGCCACTAACCAAGAAAAAACTTCATCAGATGCCAGTCTGATAACATATTTATTGTATAGCATAGGTTTTGTTAGAAAAATGTGCATATTTCAGGTATAAATCATAGTTTGCCATTGCAGCCACCATCACAAATCTCACCAAAGCGACTAGAATTACTACAGAGCAACGTGTATTACCAATTTACTCATCATAAAACATTTCTTAAAAATACACAGCGCATAGCAATGGAAAGACACAGATCTTGTGAATTCAGACAATATTTCAGATTCTCTAAGTGTTTTACAGCGAAAACACAATAAATCGTTATATTAGCATACCACATGTGCAAACGTTACCCGAGCATTGATTCAAGCCAAAGAGAGCGATAACGTTATCATCGCCAAAATATATAAATTTTTTCACTAACCTTCTCAGAATTCTTCCGATGACACTCCTGTAACATCATATTACAACATACATATAGAGTTTGTTCGAAAATGTGCATATTTAGCCACAAAAAAACGTGGTTATACAATGAGAATAGTAGCCAAACTGGGCCGAAAATGTCGGGCGCCATCTTGGACAGTGATCTAGTCTAATGAATAACTAATCATAAACTTTACTAAAAAATACAGGGTGGACAGTAATCAAAAGACAAATTAGTTCTTAATGCAATCACTGAATTACATTTCTAAAATTATCCTTACTGTGCAATACAGGGTTCGACAAAGCGAAGCTACACAAAAAAAAAATGGCGATATATGCGTTTAACATTTTTCAACAGAACAACGATTTATCATCATAAATAGTTCTTACTATGAGCTGATCTTCCATCAGAATCTTGGGCAATGTATCCTTTCTCCGGTCTAATCGTCTTTTGGTCGAAAGATGTCCTCTTGTCCTGTCGAAATGGCCACTAACGTTCGGCATCTACAGGAAAAGTGTCCAGCTCTTCAAAGTGCGTCACAAAGAAATGCCTCAAAATCGCACTAAACGGATATAAATTGCTATAAAACGGTTTAAATTAACTACCTTATGATGTCTTTAACACCTATAACGAATAAAAATATGACCGGGGATATAGAAGTGCCTAAACCAAAGCTTGGAAGGAGGCCAGTCCGACGACCACTCTGCGTCTAGCGCACTGTTGAAAAGGACGGTCTTTCCGCTCCAGGGTCTATTTATAGAGCCCAGATTGCGCAATCCACTCCATTCAAAATCTCCCCGCTTACTGACATCTAGAGGAAGGCGTAGGCAGTGTTTGTAGCATCATAGCATTCACAGGGACTTATGAACTGACCTGGGAGCAGGGGCCAAGATTTCTGAAATCTCACTCCCTGGCAGGAAAAGTGCTGTAGAATGAGTTCTGTTTCACTCAGAGACATAATTCCAACTGTTTTAGAAACTAGAGAGTGTTTTCTATCCAATAATAACAATAATATGCATATTGTACGAGCAAGAATTGAGTACTAGGCAGTTTAATTTGGAGACCAATTTTCGCTAAGTCGAAACAGCACCCCCTATATCCCCAAGAAGTTAAAGTCACCCAGAATTGTGAGAGGTGAGCCATCCTCAGGAAAGGAACTTATCAAGGCGTCAAGCTCATTGATGAACTCTCCAAGGGAACCTGGGGGGCGATAAATGATAAGGATGTTAAGCTTGAAAGGGCTGGTAACTGTGACAGCATGGAATTCAAAGGAGGCGATAGACAGATGGGTCAGGGGAGGAAGAGAGAATGTCCACTTGGGAGAGATGAGGATCCCAGTGCCACCACCCCGCTGACCAGAAGCTCTCGTATTCCTCCAAAGCTCAGTTGTCCTGAGTCTGCACAACTCTGCCAGGACCTAGGATCAAGGGAGACACTCAAGTGTTTTAGTACTTTATCTCTTGACACAATGATGAAAATAATCATGGCCTCTAAACCTTCAAGCTGCATACTGGACCCTATTCCAACTAAACTACTCAAAGAGCTGCTTCCTGTGCTTTGCCCTCCTGTGTTGAACATAATAAAAGTCTCTCTACCCACCAGATGTGTTACAAACTCACTAAAAGTGGCAGTAATAAAGCTTCTCTTGAAAAGCCAAACCTTGACCAAGAAAATATAAAAAACTATCAGCCTATATCCAATCTCCCATTCCTCTCAAAAAAAATTGAAAAAGCTGTTGCGCAGCAACTCACTGCCTTCCTGAAGACAAACAATGTATACAAAACGCTTCAGTCTGGTTTTAGACCACATCATAGCACTGAGACTGCACTTCTGAAGGTGGTAGATTACCTTTAATGGCGTCAGACCGAGGCTCTGCATCTGTCCTCGTGCTCCTAGACCTTAGTGCTGCTTTTGATAACATCGATCACCACATTCATTTGGAGAGATTGGAAACCCAAATTGGTCTACACGGACAAGTTCTGGCCTGGTTTAGATCTTATCTGTCGGAAAGATATCAGTTTGTCTCTGTGGATTGTTTGTCCTCTGACAAATCAACTGTAAATTTCGGTGTTCCTCAAGGTTCGGTTTAAGGACCACTATTGTTTTCACTATATATTTTACCTCTTGGTGATGTAATTCGGAAACATAATGTTAACTTTCACTGCTATGCAGATGACACACAGCTGTACATTTTGATGAAACATGGTAAAGCCCCAAAAATGCCCTCGCTGGAAGCCTGTGTTTCAAACATAAGGAAGTGGATGGCTGCAAATGTTCTACTTTAAAACTCGGACAAAACAGAGATGCTTGTTCTAGGTCCAAAGAAACAAAGAGATCTTCTGTTGAATCTGACAATTAATGGTCGTACAGTAATCTCAAATAAAACTGTGAAGGACCTCAGCGTTACTCTGGACCCTGATCTCTCTTATGACGAACATATCAAGACTGTTTCAAGGACAGCTTTTTTTCATCTACGTAACATTGCAAAAATCAGAAACATTCTGTCCAAAAATGATGCAGAAAAATCTATCCATTATTTTGCCACTTCTAGGTTAGACTACTGCAATGCTCTACTTTCCGGCTACCCGGATAAAGCACTAAATAAACTTTAGTTAGTGCTAAACACGGCTGCTAGAATGTTGACAAGAACCAAAAATGTATATCATATTACTCCAGTGCTAGCCTCTCTACACTGGCTTCCTGTTAAGGCAAGGGCTGATTTCAAGGTTTTACTGCTAACCTACAAAGCATTACATGGGCCTGCTCCTTCCTATCTTTCTGATTTGGTGCTGCCGTACATACCTACACGTATGCTACGGTCACAAGACGCAGGCCTCCTTACTCTCCCTAGAATATCAAAGCAAACAGCTGGAGGCAGGGCTTTTTCCTATAGAGCTCCATTTTTATGGAATGGTCTGCCTACCCATGTGAGAGACGCAGACTTGGTCTCATCCTTTAAGTCTTTATTGAAGACTCATCTCTTCAGTAGGTCCTATGATTGAGTGTAGTCTGGCCCAGGAGTGTGAAGGTGAACGGAAAGACACTGGAGCAACGAACCACCGTTGCTGTCTCTGCCTGGCGGTTCCTCTCTCTCCACTGGGATTCTCTGCCTCTAACCCTATTACAGGGGCTGAGTCACTGGCTTACTGGTGCTCTTCCATGCCATCCCTAGGAGGGGTGCGTCACTTGAGTGGGTTGAGTCACTGACGTGATCTTCCTGTCTGGGTTGGCGCCCACCCTTGGGTTGTGCCGTGACGGAGATCTTTGTGGGCAATACTCGGCCTTGTCTCAGGATAGTAAGTTGGTGGTTGAAGATATCCCTCTAGTGGTGTGGGGGCTGTGCTTTGGCAAAGTGGGTGGGGTTATATCCTGCCTGTTTGGCCCTGTCCGGGGGTATCGTTGGACGGGGCCACAGTGTCTCCCGACCCCTCCTGTCTCAGCCTCCAGTATTTATGCTGCAGTGGTTTATGTGTCATGGGCTAGGGTCAGTCTGTTATATCTGGAGTATTTCTCCTGTCTTATCCTGTGTCCTGTGTGAATTTAAGTATGCTCTCTCTAATTCTTTCTTTCTTTCTCTCTCTCTCTCGGAGGACCTGAGCCCTTGGACCATGCCTCAGGACTACCTGGCCAGATGACTCCTTGCTGTCCCCAGTCCACCTGGCCGTGCTGCTGCTCCAGTTTCAACTGTTCTGCGTGGAAGCCTGACCTGTTCACCGAATGTTTTACCTGTCCCAGACCTGCTGTTTTCAACTCTCTAGAGACAGCAGGAGCGGTAGAGATACTCTGAATGATCGGCTATGAAAAGCCAACTGACATTTACTCCTGAGGTGCTGACCTGTTGCACCCTCGACAACCACTGTGATTATTATTATTTGACCATGCTGGTCATTTATGAACATTTGAACATCTTTACCATGTTCTGTTATAATCTCCACCCGGCACACCCAGAAGAGGACTGGCCACCCCTTATAGCCTGGTTCCTTTCTAGGTTTCTTCCTAGGTTTTGGCCTTTCTAGGGAGTTTTTCCTAGCCACCGTGCTTCGACACCTACATTGCTTGCTGTTTGGGGTTTTAGGCTGTGTTTCTGTCCAGCACTTTGAGTTATCAGCCGATGTAAGAAGGGCTAAATAAATACATTTGATTTGATATATGAAGGGCTTTATAAATAAATTTGATTTAGGGACTTCATAGCAAAAGGGGTGAATACATATGAATTTTTCAGTTTTTAATTTAGGGGAATTTTTCTCCTATTTTGAATATGTTGTGTATGTCCATTACATGAAATCCAAATAATTATCCATTTAAATTACAGGTTGTAATGCAACAAAATAGGAAAAACACCAAGGGGGATGAATTATTTTGCAAGGCACAGTATGTTTCCCATGCCAATAAATCCCATTGAATTTTGAGAGAGCGAGAGCGAGAGCAACTTTGACTTTGACTTTCTTTAACTTCTTATGGCTGCAGCCCGACGTCGGTACACTTATGACAACAGCCAGCTCAAAGTGCAGGGCGCGAAATTCAAAAGATATTTTTTTTAAATATTTAACTTTCACACATTAACAAGTCCAATACAGCATATGAAAGGTACACATCTTGTGAATCCAGCCAACATGTCCGATTTTTAAAATGTTTTACAGGGAAGACACAATATGTAAATCTATTAGCCAACCACGTTAGCAAAAGACACCACTTTTTTTACTCCATCAGTTTTTTACTCCATCAGTAGCTATCACAAATTCGACCAAATAAAGATATAAATAGCCACTAACCAAGAAACAACTTCATCAGATGACAGTCTGATAACATATTTATTGTATAGCATATGTTTTGTTAGAAAAATGTGCATATTTCAGGTATAAATCATAGTTTACATTGCAGCTACAGTCAGAAATTGCACCGAAAGCAGCCATAATAATTACAGGCACCAACGTCAAATACCTAATTACTCATCATAAAACATTTCTGAAAAATACATAGTGTACAGCAAATGAAAGACAGGCATCTTGTGATTCCAGCCAATATTTCCGATTTATTAAGTGTTTTACAGCGAAAAAAAAATGTAGCGTTATATTAGCTTAGCACAATAGCCAGAAACACTTGGGCGCCGGCGACTACGGCAGATATATGAAATAACATCATAAAATGGGTCTTACTTTTGCTGATCTTTCATCAGAATGTTGGACAAGGTGTCCTTTGTCCAGAACAGTCGTTGTTTGGATTCAGAACGGCAACTTTCCCTCTTCATTTAGCAAGCGCGCTAGCCGGGTGGCACGACACTCTCCATGTCAACAAACGGAAGAGAACGGAACACGGCAAAACTCCCGAAAAAATTTCAATAATCTGATGAAACTATATTGAAAAAACATACTTTACGATGATATGGTGACATGTATCAAATAAAATCAAAGCCGGAGATTGTAGTCGCCTATAACGGCAGCTAAACAAAAGGCAACCCCACTGTCCAGCTCGCGCTCTTCAGAGTACCGAAAATGGGGGACACGTCATTCCAAGATGATGTGTTCCATCTCAGACCAAGATAATCACCTCATTTCTTCTCTCACAGCCTCTTGACACCCAGAGGAAGGTGTATGACGTGCATGTATACTAATAGGTCTTGTGCCCATTTATAGGCAGGAAGAAGAACAGAGCATCGATTTCAGACTTTTCACTTCCTGGTCAGGAAATGTGCTGCAGAATGAGTTCTGTTTCACTCAGTGAAATAATTCAAACGGTTTTAGAAACTAGATAGTGTTTTCTATCCAATAGTAATAATAATATGCATATTGTACGAGCAAGAATTGAGTACGAGGCCGTTTGAAATGGACACCTTTTATCTGGCTACTCAATACTGCCCCTTGCAGCCCAAACAGGTTAATGAAACATTCTAATTTCAAAACAACACATCACAATAACCAAAACCTCACTACTTCTACAACCGTGTATCCAAAACATCTTCTCCAGTGATACAAACAGCCACCCGACACACAATATCTCCTGAAACATCTCCACACTTTTTATAATTTTATTGAACTCAAATTCCACCCTACGGTGCGCAGAGACCATCCCATTCATATTTGATTCCGTGCACCAGCTGTTATTGACAAACAGACACAGACCGCCACCCCTTGTCTTACTGGAGGCAGCTGTTCTATTTTGCCGATGCACAGAAAACCCTGCCAGCTGTATGTTATCCACGTCGTCGTTCAGCCACGACTCGGTGAAACATAAGATATTACAGATTTGAATGTCCCATTTGGTAGGATAGTCTTGATCGGAGCTCATCCAGTTTGTTATCCAATGATTGCACGTTGGCTAATAGGACTGATGATAGAGGTGGATTACACACTCACCGTCAGATCCTTACAACACCTTGACCTACGTCCCCGATATCTCGGTCTCTTCTTCACGCGAATGATTGGTAGTTGGATCTTGTCTGATGTAAATTCTTTGTGTCCGACTCGTTAAAGAAAAAATCTTTGTCCAGTAAGAGGTCAGTAATCACTGTCCTGATATCCAGAAGCTCATTTTGGTTATAGGAGATGGTGGCAGAAACATGTTACAATATAAGTTACAATTAATGCAAAAAAACACAAAATCACATTTTATTGGTCACATACACATGGTTAGCAGATGTCAATGTGAGTGTAGCGAAATGCTTGTGCTTCTACTTCTGACAGTGGAGTAATATCTAACAAGTAACAATTCCACAGAACTGCCTAATACACACAAATCAAAAGGGATGGAATAAGAATATGTATATATAAATATATGGATGAGATATGGCCAAGCGGCATAGGCAAGATGCAATATATGGTATTAGATACAGTATATACATATGAGATGAGTATTGTAAGATATGTAAACATTCTTAAAGTGGCATTATTTAAAGTGACTTGTGATTAAAGTGGCCAAGGATTTGAGTCTGTATGTAGGCAGCAGCCTCTGAGTTAGTGATTGCTGTTTAACAGTCTGATGGCTTTGAGATAGAAGCTTTTTCTGTCTCTCGGTCCCAGCTTTGATGCACCTGTATTGACCTTGTATTCTGGATGGTAGCGGGATGAACAGGCAGTGGCTCGGGTGGTTGTTGTCCTTGATGATCTTTTTTTCCTTTCTGTGACATCGGGTGCTGTAGGTGTAGGTCCTGGAGGGCCGTAGTTTGCCCCGGTGACGCGTTGTGCAGACCGCACTACTTTCTGGAGAGCCTTGCGGTTGAGTGTGGTGCAGTTGCCGTACCAGGCAGGGATACAGCCCGACAGGATGCTCTCAATTGTGCATCTGTAAAACTTTGTCAGTGTTTTAGGTGACAAGCCAAATTTGAAGGCACCGTTGCACCTTCTTCACCATATTCTGTGTGGGTGGACCATTTCAGTTTGTCTGTGATGTGTACGCCGAGGAACTTAACTTTCCGCCTTCTCCACTACTGTCCCGTTGATGTGGATAGGGGGGTTCACCCTCTGCTGTTTCCTGAAGTCCACGACCATCTCCTTGTTTTGTTGACGTTGAGTGAGAGGTTGCTTTCCTGACACCACAGTCCGAGTGCCCTCACCTCTTCACTGTAGGCTGTCATCTCCCTGTAGGTTGTCATCATTTACGGGCTCCTAACCAATAGCACAATTGGTTAGGAGCCCGTAAAACGGCAGCCATCTCCTAAAAACGTGCAATATTGTCCTGCAGCACAACACAGTGACGTGACCAAGTTTTCCCAAGTCATCTTCAGAGCCACTATTTTAATGCGTACATTTCACACGTTCATCTCAAATTCCAATTGATACTGTGAGTCTTTTATTAAACTGTCTTTAAACTGCTACAGTAGGTTTTAGAAACTGCTGTGGTTTCGGCTGGCTGACACAGATGAAAACTAAGTGCTGCATATGAAATATAATCCCCACAGCTTTGCATTTTCCTTCACAGCATACGCCATAACTACTAAACCGGGACTTCAGTTTTTGAGCTTTCCCTTTTTTGTCCACATTCAAGGTGGTGGTATGCGTGTTTACTGTATGACAAAGCAAAGCCTAAACGGTAATTCATCTACCTCTGGCAGGAAGGTTTCAGGGGCCATTAATTCAGGCTAGAGATGCTTACCAGCGTAAAGCGCATTTCCAATCCTGTCCAGCACCCATTTTAGATGAGTATCCCTTCTAATTTGTTTTAAAAAGCAGGCGATCCATGTCATTTTTTAAATGTGAAATACAATCACTTCTGATTAAATAGGAGAGGTGCATTCACTTTATCTCTGTTTCTGAAGGCGTTTGTCATGAAAGTACATAAAAAGCTAAACCCACTCCTTCAGGCAGGGGTTTATAACTTATATCAGTGACCTATAACTTCTATACCAAGACAAGTATCTGGAAGAGCTCCAAGACACACAGTAAAGTAGCTTTTACAGAATAAGGCTACCGTCAGTGTTGAAAATGTTCAATCGACCAGTGCAGTGGCTGCCATCTCTACTGTGTGATGTCACGCCTTACTGTGAATGGGGATGTTATTAGAATGTTGCACCAACACGCAGCACAACACAGATAGACCTGAAACAGGCTGCACAACTTCCTAACGAGGTGACGGAGGGATGGGGTCTGTCCGCCTAAACTTGGAATGGGGGGGAGTTTCAGACCTATTGTATCTAATCACAGCTATGTACTGTATACAGTAGACTGAGGGCAATGACTTCTGGTCCCTAATCAAAGACATAAGGCATAATGATACTGGTATGAGGAGGAGAGAAGTTCAAAACACGATGCACAATCTAATTAATGTCTGAGGACATGAAACGGCACAGGGCAGCCATGTTAGTTGAACAGCCCCCGTCTCCCTTTGATGATGTAGTTGCTAGCTAGCTAGGTGTCACAAGGTACAACTCTTCCTACTGTAATTAGAAGGACTTCTAAGCACGAGGCCAGCCTGATGCACATACATACACTGAGTGAACAAAACATTATGAACACCTGCTCTTTACATGACATAGACTAACAGGTGAATCCAGGTGAAAGCTATGATCCATTATTAATGTCACCTATTAAATCAACTTCATTCAGTGTAGCTGAAGGGGGAGAGACAGGTTAAAGTAGGATTTTTAAGCCTTGAGACAATTGAGACATGGATTGTGTATGTGTGCCATTCAGAGGGTGAATGGGGAAGACAAAATGTTTAAGTGCCTTTGAACAGGGTATGGTAGTAGGTTTGTGTCAAGAACTGCAACACTGCTGGGTTTTTCTCACACAGTTTCCCGTGTGTATCAAGAATGGTCAACCACCGAAAGGGCATCCAGCCAACTTGCCACATCTGTGGGAAGCATTGCAGTCAACATGGGCCAGTATCCCTGTGGAAAGCTTTCGACACCTTGTAGAGTCCATGCCCTGACGAGTTGAGGCTGTTCTGAAGGCAAAAGTGTTCCTAATGCTTGTACACTCAGTGTCTAGGCAGTAAATACATTTCAGTGTAATTGACATAACAGGCCCGATTCGGGCGTCAAGCTGGTTTGCCTTCCTCTGTTGACGGTGGAGCCTCTCCTAACCTCTACATTAATCAATTGGGGCGCTAGCGAGGACCAAATGGAGTGTGACGGCAACATTACAAAGCCATGCAAACATTTTGTGAGTTTTTTTATTTTATTTCTTAACCGTTTTCCTGGCGAGCGTCATAACAAGAAAACAACATCTCAGCGTTCCACAGAGTTTCTTGGTGAGACATTAATCATCACCATGCCGGTGTAGCACAGCATTTTACACCCCATTAACCAAACCACAGTGTGTTCGCTGAGGTAAATATTTTATCACCAGCACATCTGTACCGGGGTAATTAACGAAATCCAAGTAATGTACCTGGTTGGTCAGGAGAAAATAAACAGGCCCTGGGCTATAGAACTATACTGAACACAAATATTAACTCAACATGTAAAGTGATGGTCCTATGTTTCATGAGCTGAAATAAAATATCCAAGAAATGTTCCACACACACAAACAGCTTATTTCTCTCAAATGGTATGTGCAAATTTGTTTACATCGCTTTTAGTGAGCATTTTATCCTTTGTCAAGCTAATCTATCCACCTGACAGGTGTGGCATATCAAGAAGCTGATTAAACAGCATGGCGTTACACAGGTGCAGCTTGTGCTGGGGACAATAAACGGCCACTCTAAAAATGTGCAGTTTTGTCACACAACACAATGCCACAGATTTCTGAAGTTTTAAGGGAGAGGTTGCAATTGGCATGCTGACTTCAGGAATGTCCACCAGAGCTGTTGCCAGAGAATTTCATGTTAATTTCTCTACCATAAGATATCTCCAATGTCGTTTTAGAGAATTTGGCAGTATGTCAAACGGCCTCACAACCGCACGTGTATGGGGTCGTGTGGGTGAGTGGTTTGCTGATGTCAACGTTGTGAACAGAGTGCCCCATGGAGGTGGTGGGGTTATGGTATGGGCGGAATAAGCTATAGACAACAAACATAATTGCATTTTATTGATGGAAATTTTAATGCACAGAGATACCGTGATGAGACACTGAGGCCCATTGTTGTGCCATTCATCCGCCGCCATCACCTCATGTTTCAGCATAATGCATGGCCCCATATCGCAAGGATCTGTACACAATTCCTGGAAGCTGAAAATGTGCTAGTTCTTACTTTGCCTACATAATCCCGAGACATGTCACCCATTGAGCATGTTTGGGATGCTCTGGATCAACGTGTACGGCAGCGTGTTCCAGTTCCCGCCAATATCCAGCAATGTCGCACAGGCCACAATCAACAGCTTGATCATCTCTTTGCGAAGGAGATGTGTCGCACTGCATGAGAAAAATGGTGGTCACACTCACACCCAATATTGACTGTTTTTCTGATCCACGACCCTACTTTTTTAAAAGGTATCTGTGATCAACAGATGCATATCTGTATTCCCAGTCATTTGAAATTCATAGATTATGGCCTAATACATTTTTTTCAATTGACTGATTTCCTTATATGAACTGTAACTAAGTAAAATCTATATTTTTGTTCAGTGTAGTTGTCTACCCCTGCTGTATGGGCTGTGTGATGGATGGGCTGTGTGATGGATGGGCTGTGTGATGGATGGGGAGCGTGGGGTTTTAGGCTGGGTTTCTATATAAGCACCTTCTGACATCTGCTGATGTAAAAAGGGCTTCATAAATAAATGTGATTAATTGATTGACTGTATGGGCTGTGTGATGTATGGGCTGTGTGATGTATGGGCTGTGTTATGTATGGGCTCTGAGCTGTTTGTATTGGCAGACTGGGGGGAAAACATCACTCCTATGCTGTGATATGTCTACAATGCACCTTTCCACCTTACTTTATTGTGATCAGTCATCTCACATGACTTGATAGGTGAAAGCAAGGTTTCCACCACCACCTTACTGCGCTCCATGTGAGATGAGTAGCTGTTCAATGTGAGATCAGCTGCTAAGTGTTCTGCTGTTCCTGTGCTGAGTGAATACAAATGAGGCCTAACTAAGAACTGTGAACTCGTAAATGGCTAATGTGCTGGTTTCATTCTTACCTCTGATAGTATTTAAGTCCTGTTGATGAAACTAGAGAGACTTATGAGCAGGTCCCAATCATTTTCAGAATGATTCCTTGGGTCAGAAAAAGCTATTCCCAAACTAGCGGTTCATTCCTAAGGAAATACCCAGTAACTCCTCCCCAGGACCTCCATTCTTCAGAGCAACCATTGAGTTCATGAGAAGTAGGAGGCTGACGTACACAGGGGATCTTGAAAGGACAATTTCTACTTTTAGTTTCATCCCAAAGAAGAAAACAAAAAACTGCAACCATTACGGTAAAATCCTCTCTTATTTCCCACTCCTCGCATCAAACACAAGAATAGACATTAATCTGGCCAGCTCTGATGAGTTTACAAGCAGGCTTCGGCCACTGTCATAACTCTGCACTGATTGATGATGTAAGCATATTTATTTGTGTTGACCTTGTAGTGGATTCCTCTTCATGACAGAGACAGACAGTTGCTACTAACAGACCCTGGGCAATTCCACGGAAACACTCAGATTTGTCACTTTACAAATGTATGTCAAACAAAAACCAATGATTGCTGTCATTGGTGAAAAATCTATGGTTGCCTAGATTGGTTCTCAATTAGAGGCAGCTGTTTATTGTTGTCTCTGATTGGGAACCATATTTAGGCAGCCATATTCCGTTGGGTATTTCGTGGGTTATTGTCAATGTGTAAGTTGCCTGTGTCACTTTATATATATAGCTTCACGTTAATTTTGTTGTTTTGATTAGTTCGTTTAAGTGTTCTTCGTTTCGTGTTAAATAAATCGAAGAATGTATTCGTATCACGCTGCGCCTTGGTCCTTCTCTCTTCCTCCATACGACGAACGTGACAGAAACAGAATGATGGAAACAGAATGATGGAAACAGAATGATGGAAACAGAAAGATGGCACAAACAGAAAAAAAAATGTATCTTACCAAACTTTGCATTTGCACTGTTCTTTAAGTAAATGTGTTTTTGTAAAAATGTTCAGTTCAGATTGTTAGTCCTTGTATGGTTTGTTTGACTTTGCAATCATTGGTTTTTGTTGATAAACATTTGTAAAGAGACAAATCTGAGTGTTGTAAAATGTTCAGTTGAAAATGTTAAAAGTAGCCCTTGTGCATAGAGTTGTGTGCTTTGTTTAACTTTGTAAACAATCTGAGTCTCAGCATCATTGTATAACTGTGGAAATGCCCCCCTGCTAAATCACACGCCTATACACCAACACCATCCCATTAACTACTACTGTTAGCAGGCACTGACAGGAGAGGCAACATTCCACACAACCCACTTTATGGAACTGTACAGCACATATCAAATCTCTCTCTGGGACATTCCATCAAACACAATCACATGGCCCATGATCCTCTCCTCCTGCTGCTGATCAGTGGAGATTAAATGTGATGAAATATGAGCTCATACACACACTAGGGAGGGAGCTTCTAGCTAATACATATACTGTAGATCAGGGCTTTACAGCCCTGTTCCTGGAGAGATCCATTCTGTAGGTTTAAACTCCAACCCTGTTCCTAGAGATCTACAGTACTGTCCGGTAGGTTTATACTCAAACCCTGTTCCTGGAGAGCTACATTACTGTCCGGGAAGGTTTAAACTCCAACCCTGTTCCTGGAGAGCTACAGTACTGTCCGGTAGGTTTAAACTCCAACCCTGTTCCTGGAGAGCTACAGTACTGTCCGGTAGGTTTAAACTCCAACCCTGTTCCTGGAGAGCTACAGTACTGTCCGGTAGGTTTAAACTCCAACCCTGTTCCTGGAGAGCTACATTACTGTCCGGTAGGTTTAAACTCCAACCCTGTTCCTGGAGAGCTACAGTACTGTCCGGTAGGTTTAAACTCCAACCCTGTTCCTGGAGAGCTACAGTACTGTCCTGTAGGTTTAAACTCCAACCCTGTTCCTGGAGAGCTACAGTACTGTCCGGGAAGGTTTAAACTCCAACCCTGTTCCTGGAGAGCTACAGTACTGTCCGGAAGGTTTAAACTCCAACCCTGTTCCTAGAGAGCTACAGTACTGTCCTGTAGGTTTAAACTCCAACCCTGTTCCTGAAGAGCTACTGTCCTGTAGGTTTAAACTCCAACCCTGTTCCTGGAGAGCTACAGTACTGTCCTGTAGGTTTAAACTCCAACCCTGTTCCTGAAGAGCTACTGTCCTGTAGGTTTAAACTCCAACCCTGTTCCTGGAGAGCTACATTACTGTCCTGTCGCTTTAAACTCCAACCCTGTTCCTGGAGAACTACTGTCCTGTAGGTTTAATCTCCAACCCTATTCCTGGAGAGCTACTGTCTTGTAGGTTTAATCTCCAACCCTGTTCCTGGAGAGAGCCATCCTGTAGGTTTAAACTCCAACCCTAATCTAGCGCTCCAGCCCTAATCTGATTCTAATAATTAGCTGGTTGATAAACTGAATCAGGTTAGTTACCAACTGGGTTTGAAGTGAAAACCTAAAGTAGCTCTCCAGGAAGAGGGTTGGAGAGCTGTGCTATAGATAGAGTAGTGGGGTTTTAAAAACAGAAACAACTACAACCTATTGTATATTGGGAGTTAAGAACTTCTTATGGCTGCAGGGGCAGTATTGAGTAGCTTGGATGAAAGGTGCCCAGAGGTTCCCAGAGTAAACGGCCTGCTCCTCAGTCCCAGTTGCTAATATATGCATATTATTATTAGTATTGGATAGAAAACACTCTGAAGTTTCTAAAACTGTTTGAATGATGTCTGTGAGTATAACAGAACTCATATGGCAGGCTAAAACCTGAGAAGAAATCCAAACAGGAAGTGGGAAATCTGAGGTTGGTTGATTTTCAACCCAGCCCCTATTGAATACACAGTGGGATATTGGTTATGTTGCACTTTCTAAGGCTTCCACTAGATGTCAACCGTCTTTAGAAACTTGAATGAGGCTGCTATTGTGATGTGGGGCCGGATGAGGGCTCTTTGAGTCAGAGGTCTGGCAGAGAGCCAGGTCCTGGTCATGGGCATTTCACATGATAGCGACCTGTGTTCCATGGCTTTTCTACAGACAATGGAATTCTCCGGTTGGAACGTTATTGAAGATTTATGATTTTTTCTGAGCGCCGTTCTCAGATTATTGCATGGTTTGCTTTTTCCGTAAAGTTTTTTTGAAATCTGACACAAATCAAATCAAATCAAATTTTATTTGTCACATACACATGGTTAGCAGATGTTAATGCGAGTGTAGCGAAATGCTTGTGCTTCTAGTTCCGATAATGCAGTAATAACCAACAAGTAATCTAACCTAACAATTCCACAACTACTACCTTATACACACAAGTGTAAAGGGATAAAGAATATGTACATAAAGATATATGAATGAGTGATGGTACAGAACGGCATAGGCAAGATGCAGTAGATGGTATAGAGTACAGTATATACATATGAGATGAGTAATGTAGGGTATGTAAACATAAAGTGGCATAGTTTAAAGTGGCTAGTGATACATGTATTACATAAAGATGGCAAGATGCAGTAGATGA
Organism: Salvelinus namaycush; assembly: GCF_016432855.1. Taxonomy (NCBI): domain Eukaryota; kingdom Metazoa; phylum Chordata; class Actinopteri; order Salmoniformes; family Salmonidae; genus Salvelinus; species Salvelinus namaycush. The sequence continues at coordinate 40,305 of NW_024060419.1, read as the reverse complement.
TATAGAGTACAGTATATACATATACATATGAGATGAGTAATGTAGGGTATGTAAACATTATATTAAGTGGCATTGTTTAAAGTGGCTAGCGGTACATTTTTACATAATTTCCATCAATTCCCATTATTAAAGTGGCTGGAGTTGAGTCAGTATGTTGGCAGCGGCCACTAAATGTTAGTGGTGGCTGTTTAACAGTCTGATGGCCTTGAGATAGAAGCTGTTTTTCAGTCTCTCGGTCCCTGCTTTGATGCACCTGTACTGACCTCGCCTTCTGGATGATAGCGGGGTGAACAGGCAGTGGCTTGGGTGGTTGTTGTCCTTGATGATCTTTATGGCCTTCCTGTGACATCGGGTGGTGTAGGTGTCCTGGAGGGCAGGTAGTTTGCCCCCGGTGATGCGTTTTGCAGACCTCACTACCCTCTGGAGAGCCTTACGGTTGTGGGCGGAGCAGTTGCCGTACCAGGGGGTGATACAGCCCGACAGGATGCTCTCGATTGTGCATCTGTAGAAGTTTGTGAGTGCTTTTGGTGACAAGCCGAATTTCTTCAGCCTCCTGAGGTTGAAGAGGCGCTGCTGCGCCTTCTTCACAATGCTGTCTGTGTGGGTGGACCAATTCAGTTTGTCCGTGATGTGTACACCGAGGAACTTAAAACGTTCCACCTTCTCCACTACTGTCCCGTCGATGTGGATAGGGGGCTGCTCCCTCTGCTGTTTCCTGAAGTCCACAATCATCTCCTTTGTTTTGTTGACGTTGAGTGTGAGGTTATTTTCCTGACACCACACTCCGAGGGCCCTCACCTCCTCCCTGTAGGCCGTCTCGTCGTTGTTGGTAATCAAGCCTACCACTGTAGTGTCGTCCGCAAACTTGATGATTGAGTTGGAGGCGTGCATGGCCACGCAGTCGTGGGTGAACAGGGAGTACAGGAGAGGGCTCAGAACGCACCCTTGTGGGGCCCCGGTGTTGAGGATCAGCGGGGTGGAGATGTTGTTACCTACCCTCACCACCTGGGGGCGGCCCGTCAGGAAGTCCAGGACCCAGTTGCACAGGGCGGGGTCGAGACCCAGGGTCTCGAGCTTGATGACGAGTTTGGAGGGTACTATGGTGTTAAATGCTGAGCTGTAGTCGATGAACAGCATTCTCACATAGGTATTCCTCTTGTCCAGATGGGTTAGGGCAGTGTGCAGTGTGGTTGCGATTGCGTCGTCTGTGGACCTATTGGGTCGGTAAGCAAATTGGAGTGGGTCTAGGGTGTCAGGTAGGGTGGAGGTGATATGGTCCTTGACTAGTCTCTCAAAGCACTTCATGATGACGGAAGTGAGTGCTACGGGGCGGTAGTCGTTTAGCTCAGTTACCTTAGCTTTCTTGGGAACAGGAACAATGGTGGCCCTCTTGAAGCATGTGGGAACAGCAGACTGGGATAAAGATTGATTGAATATGTCCTTAAACACACCAGCCAGCTGGTCTGCGCATGCTCTGAGGACGCGGCTGGGAATGCCGTCTGGGCCTGCAGCCTTGCGAGGGTTAACACGTTTAAATGTTTTACTCACCTCGGCTGCAGTGAAGGAGAGCCCGCAGGTTTTGGTAGCGGGCCGTGTCAGTGGCACTGTATTGTCCTCAAATCGAGCAAAAAAGTTATTTAGCCTGTCTGGGAGCAAGACATCCTGGTCCGCGACGGGGCTGGTTTGCATTTTGCATTAAGGTTGCATTAAGGAGAGGTATATCTATAATTCCATGTGTAACAATTGTATTTTCATCAACATTTATGATGAGTATTTCTGTAAAATTGATGTGGCTAAGCAAAATCACTGGATGTTTTGGAACTAGTGAACGTAACACGCCAATGTAAACTCAGATTTGTTTATATAAATATGATCTTTACCGAACAAAACATACATGTATTGTGTAACATGAAGTCCTATGAGTGTCATCTGATGAAGATCATCAAAGGTTAGTGATTCATTTTATCATCTCTATTTGTCCTTTTTGTGACTCCTCTCTTTGGCGGGAAAAATGGCCGAATTTTTTTATGTGACCTAACATAATCGTTTGTGGTGCTTTCGCTGTAAAGCCTATTTGAAATCGGACACTTTGGTGGGATTAACAACAAGATTACCTTTCAAATGGTATAAGATACATGTATGTTTGATGAATTTTAATTATGAGATTTCTGTTGTTTGAATTTGGCGCCCTGCACTTTCACTGGCGGTTGTCATATCGATCCCGTTAACGGGATTGCAGCCATAAGAAGTTTTAACAAACACAACATATTTTCTTCATTTAACCTTTATTTAACCAGAAAAAGCCCATTGAGACTCAGTCTCTTTTTCAGGTGAGACCTGGCCAAGGCAGCAGCAACAATCAATACATTACATAATTAAAACATACAACAAACAATACAATTGGGGCAGCAGGTAGCCTAGAGGTTAGAGGTTAATTGAAAGGTTGCAAAATCGAATCCATGAGCTGACAAGGTAAAAGTCTGTCGTTCTGCCCCTGAACAAGGCAGTTATCCCACTGTTCCTAGGCCGTCATTGAAATTAAGAATTTGTTCTTAACTGACTTGCCTAGTTAAATAAAGACTTTTAAAAAAATACAACAACATGATCCAGCCTAATAAAAGCATTTACACTCCTCTGTAACAGAGTCTCCCTTCAATATTTTAAATTCATTCAGTGGCACTAACATATCTAGATTAAGCATGGATTGTAGATTATTCCATGCATCTGGTGCAAAATAAGAGAATGCAGTCTTGCCTAGTGCTGTGAATGACCTGGGGACTTTAAGTGTCAACCACCTAGCAGACCGGGTATGATAACTGCTGATGGTGAAGGAGACCAGACTACAGAGGTAAATAGGGAGTTTACCCAAAAGGGCTTTGTAGATGAACACATACAAATGTATCTTTCTGCGCATATAAAGTGATGTCCAACCTATCATTTGATACAATGTGCAATGGTGGGTGAGTGACTTGGCATTTGTAATAAAGTGCAAGGATGCATGATAAACAGAGTCCAGTCTCTGTAAGACGGAGGAGGCTGCATGCATATACACCAAGTCACCATAATCAATTACAGAGCGGGAAGCAAGCCTTATTACGGGGAAAAAAATGTAAGCTTTGTCACAAGATTATCCCGATGAACTTTAAAGGACACCTTGTCATCCAACCAAATACCTAGGTATTTGTAGGATGACACTTTTTCAATAGATTAGCCACCAAATGTGACAATATCTAGGTATATCTGCATTCAAGGAATTCATTATCATGGGGAAGCAACATTTAGCATCATACTGCAAACAGATGTCTTCTATTGAACTTCACTGGCTCACGCAAAAGTTGGCAAAACCCTTGCACTGTTTTTATGCTTGCAAAAGACCACTGTATATCAGCGAATCATCACAAAAAGATGCCACCAACGCACACACTGACAACAACAACAGATGACTCAGACAGAATTTGGAATACATAACGCTGAATCACTTTACTGCAATTAAGAGCAGCACTCAACTGGCACAGATCCTGCTTCTCTCTCTCTCAGTGACTAACTCCCAGTCAGTCTCCCACACACAGTAGAGATGGCATTTTGGTATTTTATTAGAATCCCCATTAGCTGTTGCAAAAGCAGCAGCTACCCTTCCTGGGGTCCACACAAAACATGAAACATGACATAATACAGAACATTAATAAGCAAGAACAGCTCAAGTACAGAACTACATATTTTTGTTAAAGGCACATATAGCCTACATATGAATACATACAAAATATCTAGGTCAAATAGGGGAGGAACCAGGATTGCTGTATATTTGTGCAATACGAGGTGGAACGGAGTTCCATGCAATAATGGCTCTTTATTGTACTGTACACTTTCTTAAATTTGTTCTGGGTTTGGGTACTGTGAAAAGACCCCTGGTGGCATGTCTGGTGTGGTAGGTATGTGTGTCAGAGCTGTGTGTAATTTGATTATGCAAACAATTTGGAATTTTCAACACATTGTTTCTTATACAAAGAAGTGATACAGTCACTCTCTCCTCAACTCTTAGCCAATAGAGACTGGCATGCATAGTATTTATATCAGCCCTCTGATTACAGTGAAGAGCAAGACATGCCGCTCTGTTCTGGGCCAGTTGGAGCTTTACTAGGTCTTTCCTTGCAGCACTTTTATCACAGGCAGACCTCTCCCCATCTTTACAACCATTATGTGTGTATTAACCATGACAGTTTACAATCTAAGGTAACAACAAGTAATTTAGTCTCCTTTATTTTAATTTAACTAGGCAAGTCAGATAAGACAAATTCTTATTTACAATGACTGCCTACCGTGGCCAATCCCTATCCTGCATAATGCTGGACCAATTGTGCGCCGCACTATGGGACTCCCAATCACGGACAGTTGTGACACAGCCCGGGATTGAACCAGGGTCTGTAGTGATGCCTCTTGCAGTGCCTTAGACCTCTGTGCCACTCGGGAGCGACTTGTTCAACAGCCTCAACATTCATTACCAGATTCAGCTGAGGTCTAGAATTTAGGGAATGATTTGTACCAAATACAACGCTCTTAGTTTTAGAGATGCTGATGACCAGTTTATTACTGGCCACCCATTGCATAGACTGCAACTCTTTAAGGTTTTCAGTGACTTCATTAGCTGTGGTTGCTTGTTAGTATATGGTTGTATCATCAGCACACATGGACACATATGCTTTGTTTAATGCCAGTGGCAGGTCAAAGGTAAAAATAGAAAAGAGTAGAGGGCCTAGAGAGCTGTCCTGCGGTACAACACACGTTACATGTTTGGCATTAGAGAAGCTTCCATAAAAGAAAACTCTGAATTCTGTTAGATAGATAGCTCTGAATCCTCAATATGGCAGAGGTTGAAAAGCCATAGATGGTGTGATGCAACACATGGCTGGTGGAAGTTAGACTTAGCTAGCCTTGTACACTACAGCGCTTAGTGAAAGTCTACACACCCCTTGCACTTCACATTTTGCTGCCTAAAATATGTTTTATGTTTTCAAAGTATAAGAACAATTCTAGAAAATGTTCAAAATGATATACAGTACTGGTCAAATGTTTGGACACACCTACTCATTCAAGGATTTTTCTTTATTACTATTTTCTACATTGTAATCAAAACTATGAAATAACACATATGGAATCATTTAGTAACCAAAAAAGTGTTACAAATCAAAATATATTTTACATTTCAGATTCTTCAAAGTAGCCACCCTTTGCTTGATGACAGCTTTGCACACTCTTGGCATTCTCTCAAACAGCTTCATGCGGTAGTCACCTGGAATGCATTTCAATTAACAGGTGTGGCTTGTTAAAAGTTAATTTATGGAACGTTTTAATGCGTTTGAGCAAATCAGTTGTGTTGTGACAAGGTAGGGTTGGGTATACAATTTGGTAAAGACCATATTATGGAAAGAAAAAACTAAAATAAACAAAGAGAAATGACAGTCCATTACAATAAAGACATGAAGGTCAGGCAATACGGAACATTTCAAGAACTTTGAAAGTTTCTTCAAGTGCAGTTGCAAAAACCATCAAGCGCTATGATGAAACTGGCTCTCATGAGGACCGCCACAGAAAAGGAAGACCAAGAGTTACCTCTGCTGTAGAGGATTAGTTCATTAGTTTGTTTTACACTTTTTTGGTTACTACATGATTCCATATGTTTTGTTTCATAGTTGCGATGTCTACAATGTAGAAAATAGTAAAATTATAGAAAAACCCTTGAATGAGTAAGTGTCCAAAACGTTTGACTGGTACTGTATATAAACGTCCCTTTTTCAGGACCCTGTCTTTCAAAGATAACTTGTAAAAATCCAAATAACTTCACAGATCATCATTGTAAAAGGTTTAAACACTGTTTCCCATGCCTGTTCAATAAACCATAAACAATAAACCATGCACCTGTGGAACGGTCATTAAGACACTAACAGCTTACAGACGGTAGGCAATTAAGGTCACAGTTATGAAAAGTTTGGACACTAAAGAGGCCTTTCTACTGACACTGAAAAACACCAAAAGAAAGATGCCCAGGGTCCCTGCTCATCTGTGTGAACGTGCCTTAGGCATGCTGCAAGGAGGCATGAGGACTGCAGATGTGGTCAGGGCAATAAATTGCAATGTCCCTACTGTGAGACGCCTAAGACAGCGCTACAGGGAGACAGGACGGACAGCTGATCGTCCTCGCAGCGGCAAACCACGTGTAGCAACACAAGCATTTCGCTACACTCGCATTAACATCTGCTAACCATGTGTATGTGACCAATAAAATATGATTTGATTTGATTTGAACACCTGCACAGTATCGGTACATCTGAGCATCACACCTGCGGGACAGGTACAGGATGGCAACAACAACTGCCCGAGTTACACCAGGAATGCACAATCCCTCCGTCAGTGCTCAGACTGTCCACAATAGACTGAGAGAGGCTGGACTGAGGGCTTGTAGGCCTGTTGAAAGGCAGGTCCTCACCAGACATCACCGGCAACAATGTGTGTGGGCACAAAGCCACCGTCGCTGGACCAGACAGGACTGGCAAAAGGTACTCTTCACTGACGATTTGCGGTTTTGTCTCACCAGGGGTGATGGTCGGATTCACGTTTATCGTCAAAGGAATGAGCGTTACATCGAGGCCTGTACTCTGGAGCGGGATCAATTTGGAGGTGGCGGGTCCGTCATGGTCTGGGGCAGTGTGTTACAGCATCATCGGACTGAGCTTGTTGTCATTGCAGCCAATCTCAACGCTGTGCGTTACAGGGAAGACATCCTCCTCCCTCATGTGGTACCCTTCCTGCAGGCTCATCCTAACATGACCCTCCAGCATGACTATGCCACCAGCCATACTGCTCATTCTCTGCATAATTTCCTGCAAGACAGGACTGTCAGTGTTCTGCCATAGCCAGCGAATGGCCCGGATCTCAATCCCAGGGCTAGGGCCCTTCCCCCCAGAAATGCCCGGGAACTTGCAGGTGCCTTGGTGGAAGAGTGGGGTAACATCTCACAGCAAGAACTGGCAAATCTGGTGCAGTCCATGAAGAGGAGATGCACTGCAGTACTTAATGCAGCTGGTGGCCACATCAGATACTGACTGTTACTTTTGATTTTGACCACCCATTTGTTCAGGGACACATTATTCCATTTCTGTTAGTCACATGTCTGTGGAACTTGTTCAGTTTATGTCTCAGTTGTTGAATCTTGTTATGTTCATACAAATATTTACACATGTTAAGTTTGCTGAAAATAAACGTAGTTGACAGTGAGAAGACGTTTCTTTTTTTTCTGAGTTTATATATATATTGTTTTAACAAACATGTCTTCATTGAGTATGTCTTCACACCCCATAGTTAATAATTGGTGGAAGTACATTTGGCAGCCATTGCAGCTGTGAATAATTTTGAATGAGATTCTACCAGCTTTGCACATCTCTTAGGGCAACACGCATGTATTATTTTTGTCAAAAATGCTCAAGCTCAGAAATTTGGTTGGGAATCATTGATGGACAGTAATCGTCAACCTTTTCTCTGATTTTCAAGCATATGTAAGTCAGGACTGAGAAAGGACCATTTAGGAACACTCAACACCTATTGAAAAGCCATTCTGGTGTGTCTTTGGCATTAACATTTAAGTAACTGTCTCGCTGGGGGAAAAAACTATATCTGAGGGTTAGATATTCAGAAGACTGAGGCAGGGTTTCTTCTAACTTTTTACCTGGGCTTTGCTCCTTTCATATTTATTTTGATCCTGACAAACTCCTAGGCCCCTGTCGGTGACAAGCATACTCATAACATGATGCTGCCACCACAAAGCTAAGGAAATACAGAGGATCAACAACATTGCATTCCACATTACTGGCCTGTATGACAAAGTGAAAAGAAGGAATCCTGTGATAAAAATACTCTCCAAATCATCCATTCTGTTTAAATCAAGGTCGTTAAGTAATACTGCAAGACAACGCCGCAAAATAATTATACAGGAGAGAAGTGATCATAGAGAGAGAGCTTAGTGTAGCTACAGACTTGGTGTATTCTAACCAAGGACTCAGAAATTCATGTACTTTAAAAGCCAGGCAGGAATGATTCTTTACAAGGCCAGTTTTCAGTGTTTATATGAAAGGAAATGAACACATATAGATCTTAATTTGACCAGTATGTTGTTACAGGACATTTCCTGCACAGCAGTAAATGCAAACTTGTAGTGTATTCAATGTTTTGGTTGTTGATCATTGTTAAACAACCATTTTCAGGTCTTGCCATAGATTTTCAAGTAGATTTAAGATTATTCCTGCTGAATGGTGAATTCATTTCTGGTGTCTGGTGGAAAGCAAACAGAACCATGTTTTCCTCTAGGATTTTGCCTGTGCTTAGCTCCATTCAGTAGATTTTTTTTCCTGAAAAACTCCCCAGTCCTTAACGATTACAAGCATATCCACAACATGATGCAGCCATGACTATGCTTGAAAATATGGAGAGTGGTACTCAGTAATGTGCTTTATTGGATTTTCCCCAAACATAACACTTTGTAGTGAAAACGCGCTCTCTGGAGTGATGAGTCACGCTTCACCATCTGGCAGTCCAACGGATGAATCTGGGTTTGGCGGATGGCAGGAGAATGCTACCTGCCCCAATGCATAGTGCCCACTGTAAAGTTTGGTGGAGGAGGAATAATGGTCTGGGGCTGTTTTTCATTAGTTCCAGTGAAGGAAAATCTTAACGCTACCGCATACAATGACAGTCTAGAAGATTCTGTGCTTCCAACTTTGTGGCATTAGTTTGGGGAAGGCCCTTTCCTATTTCAAAATGACAATTCCCCTGTGCACAAAGCGAGGTCCATACAGAAGTGGTTTGTTGGATCAGTGTGTAAGAACTTGACTGGCCTGCACAGAGCCCTGACCTCAACCCCTGCGAACACCTTTGGGATGAATTGGAATGACAACTTTGAGCCAGGCCTAATCGCCAGACATCTGTGTCCGACCTCACAAATGCTCTTGTGGCTGAATGGAAGCATGTCCCCACAGCAATGTTCCAACATCTAGTGGAAAGCCTTCCCAGAAGAGTGGAGGCAACAAAGGGGGGAAAAACCTCCTGGTCTTTGTGGTTGAATCTGTGTTTCAAATTCACTGCTCGACTGAGGGACCATACAGATAATTGTATGTGTGGGGTACAGAGATGAGGTATTCATTAAACAAATCATATTAAACACTAATATTGCGCACAGAGTGAGTCCATGCAACTTATTATGTGACTTGCTATGCACATTTTTACACCTGAACTTATTTGGGCTTGCCAAGTATACGGGTGTGAATACTTTCTGAAGGCACTGTACATGCATGTTTGTCCCCTCTGCCAGCTGGTACGGAGACTCTGCTCACAAACACAAACAGACCCCACAGAGCCCCAGGACAGCAACACAATTAAACCCAACCAAATCATGAGAAAACAAAAAGATAATTACTTGACACATTTGAAAGAATCAACAAAAAAAACGAGTGAACTGGAATGTTATTTGCACCCCAACAGAGAGTACACAGTAGCAGAATACCTGACCACTGTGACTGACCCAAAATTAAGGATAGCTTTGACTATGTACACACTCAGTGAGCATGGCACACGCTCCAGCAGGTATATTTCACTGGTCATCCCCAAAGCCAACACTTCCTTTGGCCGCCTTTCCTTCCAAGTTCTATGCTGCCAATGACTGGAACGAATTGCAAAAATCACTGAAGCTGGAGTCTTATATCTTCCTCTTTAACTTTAAGCATCAGCTGTCAGAGCAGGTTACCGATCATTGTACCTGTACATAGCCAATCTATAAATAGCACACCCGACTACCTCATCCCCATATTATTACTTACCCTCTTGCTCTTTTGCACCCCAGTATCTCTACTTGCAAATCATCATCTGCACATCCATCACTCCAGTGTTAATGCTAAATTGTCATTATTTCACCTCTATGGCCTATTTATTGCCTTATCTCCCTACTCTTCTACATTTGCACACACTGTACATAGATTTTTCAATTGTGTTATTGACTGTACCTTTGTTTATGTGTAACTCTGTTGTTTGTGTCGCACTGCTTTGCTTCATATTGGCCAGGTTTCAGTTGTAAACGAGAACTTGTTCTCAACTGGCCAACCTGGTTAAATAAAGGTGAAATAAAAATAAAATAAAAATAAAATGGGTTTCCTCTACTTTCTGAAAGCACTGAACATGCAGGTGTGTTTTCTAGGTATGAAACCATATATAATTTACAAGAAAGATAAGATGTCCATCCCCATAAAGGGTAAGGATGGAAACATTGACCATGTCATACTTCTAGAGATACACACTAAAGAGCATGAATGTGCTGCCACTTCCATTCTGGTTCACAGGCTAGATGGTCCCGTAGCCATAACACATTGTGTTTGTCAGAGTTTTCCAGGGTGTTGTTTGTTGTTAGATAGGGGCCTATGGGGCCTTTCTCCTTATGTAGACTAATATCCACTAATACCTGTGTGTACGTTGTAAAACAAGGGTCCTATGAGATATTCCATAGACTAATAAAGGCAGTGCTTGCTCCTTGATGCCAGTTTTCCTGGAAGTGTGTGTGAAAGGCCTGCTTTATCTAGCTCCAGGGCCTGAGCAGGGTTATGGGGATACGTCAGTTCACTCTGAAGCCCCATAGAGGGTTAATATGGAGGTTCACAATAAGCCAACAGAATAGTGAGGTGTAGTAGTACCTTTGTCCATGGGAGGGTTATGGGGGAGTACCAGAGCAGTGAAGAGGTTAATAGTGGACCCATAGATATCATAATAAGGGTTAATATGGAAGCAGCATGAGCCAAGAGTAGTGTACTGCACAAGTAACTGGGCAAGGTTATGGGGCTATATCAGCAGTGACGGAGTTAACTCTGTACTCAAGGTCACAATATCAACAACAAGCAGATTGTTATTTGAACAAAGCAACACTTTGCTGTTTGAACAAAGCAACACTTTGCTGTTTGAACAAAGCAACACTTTGCTGTTTGAACAAAGCAACACTTTGCTGTTTGAACAAAGCAACACTTTGCTGTTTGAACAAAGCAACACTTTGCTGTTTGAACAAAGCAACACTTTGCTGTTTGAACAAAGCAACAGCAGCAAGACCCTCTATCTGTGCTGCCCAGTAGGATATACGTTGTTTACTTCTGCGCACAGTTTCTATATAAAACCAAATATTTCAAATGAACATTGTACAGTTTAATCGAGCTGTGGATGAGGACTACAATGACTCAGCACTGTGTACTACACTAGAAAAAGAGAGAGACAGAGACAAAGATAGAAATACAGAGAGAGAGAGAAGTAGAAAGCGAGAGAGACAGCGAAAGAGAGAGCGAGAGAGATAGAGGGAGACAGACAGAGAGAGTGAATGTGCCTCAAAACCAAATGTGTTCCACACCTCCACCCTGGACTTGAACAGACTTTACGACCAGGTCCACCTATACAAGGCAGCAGTGCCCATTTTCGCTCGAACCCTAAAGGACATTGCTCTCAAACGCAGCCCCACAACTTCACACAGGAGCAACAGATCAATATACACCCTGCCCAGACCAGCGAGACACTCTCCCAGACCAGCGGGACCCCCCAGCCCGGACCAATACATATAGAGGAGTCACGTCGAGAGGACCTACATCCAGACCACAACACCACCATTCACATACCATATACATATACCAGATTCTCAGCAGGCTCTGCTCACATTTACTGGCCTGAGGCCAAACCACATGACCAACAACATTGGACACTTTATGGAACACAAAGCCCTCACTATCTCATCCTGGAATATCCAAGGCCTGAGGTCATCTGCCTTTGGCCTAAAGAGCAGGAACCTGGACTTCATCAAAGAAATCCGAATACAGACATTGTCATCCTACAAGAAACATGGTATAGAGGAGATGGACCCACTGGTTGTCCTCTAGGTTACAGAGAGCTGGTAGTCCCATCCACCAAACTACCAGGTGTGAAACAGGGAAGGGACTCAGGTGGTATGCTAATTTGGTATAGAGCAGACCTAACTCACTAGTAAATTAATGAAAACAGGAACATTTTACATTTGGCTAGAAGTTCAAAAGGAAATTATCTTAACAGAGAAAAATGTCCTCCTCTGTGCTACCTATATCCCCCCACTAGAATCCCCATACTTTAATGAAGACAGCTTCTCCATCCTTGCGAGGAAATCAATAATTTCCAGGCCCAGGGACATGTACTAGTCTGTGGCGACCTAAATGCCAGAACCGGACAAGAACCTGACACCCTCAGCACACAGGGGGACAAACACCTGCCTGGAGGTGACAGCATTCCCTCCCCATAAGCCCCCCTAGGCACAACTTTGACAACATATCAAACAAAAATGGGTCACAACTCCTGCAGCTCTATTGCACGCTGGGTATGTACATAGTCAATGGTAGGCTTTGAGGGGACTGCTATGGTAGGTACACCTATAGCTCATCTCTTGGCAGTAATACTGTAGACTATTTGAGCGTTCAGTCAGCCCACTGACACCCTTGTCAGATCACAGCAAAATCACAGTCTACTTGAACAGAGCAATACTCAATCATGAGGCATCAAAGCCAAAGGAATTTAGAAATATTAAGAAATGCTATAGATGGAAGGAATGCAGTGTGGAAATTTGGCAACAATAAATTCAATCCCTTTTAAACAACTTCCTGGACAAAACGTCCCACTGTAATAGTGAAGGTGTAAACTTGGCAGTAGAAAATCTTAACAGTATATTTGACCTCTTAGCTTCCCTATCAAATCAAAAAATCTCAAATGGAAAACGATCAACAATGACAAATGGTTTGTCCAACCAAAAACATAGAGACCCAGAAAACCTGAGTCTATGCCTTCACTATGGTGAATCACTAAAACAATACAGAAATACACTATGGAAAAAGAATGAAGAGCAAGTCAGAAATCAGCTCCATGTAATTGAAGAATCCATAGACTCTAACCTCTCCTGGGAAAATTGGACAACACTAAACAAACAACAACACAAAGAATTATCTATCCAAAATGGAGATGAATGGATAAACCACTTCTCCAATCTTGTTGGCTCTATAACAAAGAACAAACCGCAAAAACATGATCAAATACAAATCTTAGAATCAACTATTAAAGACTACCAGAACCCAGTGGATTATCCAAATACCTTGAATGAACTAGAGGACAAAATAAAAACCCTACAACCCAAAAAGGCCTGTGGTGTTGATGGTATCATCAATGAAATTATCAAATATACAGAACAAATTCCAATTGGCTATACTTAAACTCTTTATTAACATCATCCTTAGCTCTGGCATCTTCCCCAACATTTGCAACCAAGCACTGATCACCCCAATCCACAAAATAACCCTATTAACTACTGTGGGATATTCATCAACAGAAACCATGGGAAAATCCTCTGCATTATCATTAACAGCAGACTCGTACATTTCCTCAGTGAAAACAATGTACTGAGCAAATGTCAAATTGGCTTTTTACCAAATTATCGTACGACAGACCATGTATTCACCCTGCACACCCTAATTGACAAACAAACAAACCAAAACAAAGGCAAAGGCAAAGTCTTCTCATGCTTTGTTGATTTCAAAAAAGCCTTTGACTCAATTTGGCATGAGGGTCTGCCATACAAATTGATGGAAAGAGGTGTTGGTGGAAAAACATATGACATTATAAAATCTATGTACACAAACAACAAGTGTGCTGTTAAAAGTGGCAAACAATACACCATTTTCTTCCCACAGGGCTGTGGGGTGAGACAAGGATGCAGTTTAAAGCCCCACACTCTTCAACATATATATCAATGAATTGGCGAGGGTACAGCACCCGGCCTCACCCTACTAGAATCTGAAGTCAAATGTTTACTGTTTGCTGATGATCTGGTGCTTCTGTCACCAACGAAGGAGGCCATACAGCAGCACCTAGATCTTCTGTACAGATTCTTCCAGACCTGGGCCCTGACAGTAAATCTCAGTAAAAACAAAATAATGGTGTTCCAAAAAAGGTCCAGTCGCCAGTACCACAAATACAAATTCCATCTAGACACCGTTACCCTAGAGCACACAAAAAAACTATACATACCTTGGCCTTAACATGGGCACCACAGGTAACTTCCACAAAGCTGTTAAAACTTCTTAAGACTAGGGGGCGGTATTTTCATTTTTGGCTAAAAAACGTACCCATTTGAAACTGCCTATTTCTCAGCCCCCGAAACTAGAATATGCATATAATTGTCAGATTAGGATAGAAAACACTCTAAAGTTTCCAAAACTGTCTTAATATTGTCTGTGAGTTAAACAGAACTGATATTGCAGGCGAAAACCGGAGGAAAATCCAATCAGGGAGTGTCCCTGTTTTTGAAACCTCTCTGTTCCTATGCATCCCTATTGCCCATATAAAGGGATATCAACCAGACTTCTTTTTCTATGGCTTCCCTAAGGTGTCAACAGCATTTAGACATAGTTTCAGGCTTTTATTTTGAAGAATGAGCGTGAACGACCACATTGCGTAAGTGGATAGGTGGGGGCTCTCAGAGTGAGTTGTGCGCAAAAGGGAAAGGCAGCCATTGTTACTCCTGGTCCTAGTGAAAAGCCAACTGTCCCGGTTGATATATTGTCGAATAGATATTTGAAAAACACCCTGAGGATGGATTATAAAAAACGTTTGACATGTTTCTGTGGACATTATGGATATAATTTGGAATTTTTGTCGGCGTTGTCCTGACCGCTCTTTCCGTTGGATTCCTGGGCATAACGCATCAAACTAACGGAGGTATTTGGATATAAAAAATATCTTTATGGAACAAAAGGAACATTTGTTGTCTAACTGGGAGTCTCGTGAGTCAAAACATCCGAAGATCATCAAAGGTAAACTATTAATTTGATTGCTTTTCTGATTTTCGTGACCAAGTTACCTGATGCTAGGTGTACTTATTGTTTTGTCGAGCGATCGATAAACTTACACAAACGCTTGTATTGCTTTCGCTGTAAAGCTAATTTCAAAATCTGAGACGACAGATGGATTAACAAAAGGCTAAGCTGTGTTTTGCAATATTGCACTTGTGATTTTATGAATATGAATATGTTCTAGTAATATTATTTACCTGTGGCGCTATGCTACGCTATGCTAGTCAGCGTTTCTGATGACAATTATCCCGGATCCGGGATGGGTGGTTCAGAAAGGTTAACGATCTGAGAACAAGGCAAGAACGGCCTTCTATGCCATCAAAAGGAACATAAAATTTGACATACCAATTAGGATCTGGCTAAAAATACTTGAATCAGTTATAGAACCCATTGCCCTTTATGGTTGTGAGGTCTGGGGTCTGCTCACCAACCAAGAATTCACAAAATGGAACAAACACCAAATTGAGACTCTGCATGCAGAATTCTGCAAAAATATCCTCTGTGTACAATGTAAAACACCAAATAATGCATGCAGAACAGAACTAGGCCGATACCCCCTAATTATCAAAATCCAGAAATGAGCTGTTAAATTCTACAACCACCTAAAAGGAAGCGATTCCCAAACTTTTCATAACAAAGCCATCACCTACAGAGAGATGAACCTGGAAAAAAGTCCCCTAAGCAAGCCGGTCCTGGGGCTCTGCTCACAAACACAAAGACCTCATTGAGCACCAGGAGAGCAATACAATGAGACACATCCAAATCATGAGAAAACAGAAAGTTAATTATTTGACACATTGGAAAGAATCAACAAAAAATGTAGCAAACTGGAATATTATTTGGCCCTAAACAGAGAGTACACAGTAGCAGAATACCTGACAATTGTGACTGACCCAAAATGAATGGCTCTCAAGAGATAGACAGGCTATGTTTCCACCCCATCATGAGGTGGAAACCGAGCTGCACTTCCTAACCTTTGGCCAAATGTATGACCATATTAGAGACACATATTTCCCTCAGATTACACAGACCCACAAAGAATTTGAAAACAAATAGAATCTTGATAAACTCCGATATCTATTAGGTGAAATACCACCAGTGTGCCTTTACAGCAGCAAGATTTGTGACCTGTTGCCACAAGAAAGGGAAACCACTAAAGAACAAACACCATTGTAATAACAAACTATATTTATCTGTTTATTTATTTTCTCTTTCGTACTTCAACTATTTGAACATTGTTACAACATTATACATAGCCATAATTGAACATTTGAAATGGCTTTACTGTTCATTTTTAGTTTTTTTCCCTTGTTTATTTCCCGCTTGTTTCTTGAGATAGAGAGAGGGAGATGTAGGGAGAGAGAGAGATTAGAGAGAGGTCATGAGCTCCTGAACATTTCTGTAAAAAAATACCAGATTTAGAGTTAGATAAACTTAAATACTTGTTCCACTTTTTTCATAAGGACCTATAAAAGGATATTACCCTCTACATCATAACCTTAATTTTAAACCAAAACTCCTAACATACAACCTGTATTTTGGACAAAATTACCTGGAAGGAGTTTTACCACCTAGGACTATCCAACAAACTTTTTGGAAAACCAACAACCAGCAGAAGAAGCACAGCAGAAACCTAAACATACCATCCAACCTGGAACTGAGTGAGTAATGTTCAATCTGAAACAATGTTTAAAGCCAAGAAGTAAATGCCATTACAATAACCTAGATATTATACTTCCAAGCGTGCTAGTACTATCTTCAATTAGCACTGAAGTGTGAAGTGAGAGGTGTGAAAGCCCTTGAACCAACAATATCAACAGAGAATCACAACCTCAGAGGCCCTCTGCCCCATGGCGTCCTTACCTCCCAGTGCAGAGCCTATCATAGTATAGAAAAGAGTACAAACAGATGCTCCTCAGGGACAATCCGGAGACACTATTTGCAGACTGTTAAAAGACTGGGAAAATGAGCAACTTAATTTTCCACACGCACAATCCCCTGGGATGGAACAGTGCTATAAGAGCACGCTACCCCTCTGTCAAGAGACAGGGTATTGGCCCAGGGTGGAAACTCAGAATACTGGAACACGAGGACACAGACTGAGACAGCCTCAATTTGTTCAAGGTTGGAACAGTGGTGGTGCAGGGAAACTTCAAACACGTCCAAAAATACTTTTACAGAATCAAAAAGATCGTACAGCAGGAGAAGCTCTTCACCCATGCCAAGTGAGTCGGTCCACACCCCCACAGATGAACAACCCCAAGAGGAGAGTCCCCCCCCAGCACAGAGCACTACTACCTTATTGAAATGAGGGATGAATTCACCCAGCTGGAGGTAAGGCAGGTGGAACTCGAACAGTGTTTTTTAAATTTACCTAGGCAGGTCAGTTAAGAACAAATTCTTATTTACAATCAAGGCCTACCCTGGCCAAACCCGGACGTTGCTGGGCCAGGTGTGTGCCGCCCTATTGGACTCCAAATCATAGCCAGATGTGATACAGCCTGGATTCGAACCAGGGACGGTAGTGACGCATCTTGCACTGAGATGCAGTGCCTCAGACAGCTGCAGTAAGTCGTCACACTCCAGTCAGCACAGACCCAGACAACAGTCCAGCATAACAACACCCCCTCAACTAGACCCAGAGACCGGGAGGGGGAGAGAGATGTGTCAGCACTCTGGACTGTGGTGAGACAACTTCAACAGGACAAAGAAGAGGAGAGGAAAGAGGAGGAGCCAGCGGCAGGAGAAGATAAAAACCCTAGAGGAGGAGAGAAAGCTGAATGAGGAGGAGAGAAAGATGAGGTGCGACAGAGAACAACCCATGAAAGAGCTGGCCACTCCCCCAGCGAAGCCAGCAGAACATCCCACCCGAGACCATGACCAGAACCTCGACACCCCAGCAGAACAGCCCAGACCATGACCAGAACCTCGACACCCCAGCAGAACAGCCCAGACCATGACCAGAACCTCAACACCCCAGCAGAACAGCCCAGACCATGACCAGAACCTCGACACCCCAGCAGAACAGCCCAGACCATGACCAGAACCTCGACACCCCAGCAGAACAGCCCAGACCCTGACCACAGCCTCGACACCCCAGCAGAACAGTCCAGATCCTGACCACAGCCTCGACACCCCAGCAGAACAGTCCAGATCCTGACCACAGCCTAGACACCCCAGCAGAACAGCCCAGACCCTGACCACAGCCTAGACACCCCAGCAGAACAGTCCAGATCCTGACCACAGCCTCGACACCCCAGCAGAACAGTCCAGATCCTGACCACAGCCTAGACACCCCAGCAGAACAGCCCAGACCCTGACCGCAGTCTCGACACCCCAGCAGAAAAGATAAATTAAGAACCACCAACCCAGCAGCCCTCACCCACTCCTAGCAGCCCTTATGAAAACCATTGGACACCCGTTAAGGACACATCAAAGCCACAGATTGTACTCCTTATGGACTCGAATGGGAAATACATAGAAGAACATTTACATTTCCCCAAACACCCAGCACGCCCTAGATCTGCTGTCTGAGGACCAACTAGGGTCACCCAGCCACATCCTAATTCATACAGGCACAAACGACCTGAGAGCACAGCAGGAAAGGGTGGCCACAGCATTCAAGGGAGTGCTTGAAAAAGCTTCTTCCACTTTCCCCACCTTTTTGAGTGCAATATTTACTGTTAATTTCTAATCGTTTTTTGTTCATGTTTTGAGTCTTCACTTGCTTTGGCAATGTAAACATGTTCCCCATGTCAATGAAGCCCCATGGAATTGAGACAGAGAGAGAGAGACAGAGAGAGAGAGAGAGAGAGAGAGAGAGAGAGAGAGAGAGAGAGAGAGAGAGAGAGAGAGAGAGAGAGAGAGAGAGAGAGAGAGAGAGTGAGAGAGACAGAGTGAGAGAGACAGAGTGAGAGAGCCAGAGTGAGAGAGACAGAGTGAGAGAGACTGAGTGAGAGAGACTGAGTGAGAGAGACTGAGTGAGAGAACAGAATTTGTTGTGTTATTCTCTCTGCTGGAAGAGACAAGTCAATATAGTCAGCTGTAGAGAGAAGAAGAGTACTTTCATTTCTCAGAAAGGACTATGACAAAAACACTAAGAAACATGTATAGTCTCACAGGCACTATACATCTCTCTCTATCTGACACACACACACACACACACACACACACACACACACACACACACACACACACACACACACACACACACACACACACACACACACACACACACACACACACACACACACACACACACACACACACACACACATCCATCCATCCGTGTCTCAATGCAGTATCAATCTGCCGGGCATATAATTGAGGGCTTACAGTACAGTCCCCTTCTGCTAAGCCTTGCTATCTGCAGGCCACACACGTTCTCTCTTTCTGTCACACAAACACACGGCTCTAACATACCGCTCTCGTTGGGGCACATCTGATTAAGTCAGCTCTGTAAATGAGTCTTCACATATGAGGGAGATATTAGAGGAGGAGAGGAGAGAGGAGATGAGAAGGGAAGGAGGGAAGCAACAGGTTACAGCAAGATAATGGGGGGGGGGTAGAGGAGTTTGAGATTAGCAACAGTGTAGGTAAAGCAGGCCTCAGGGCAATCCAAGCCGTCTGTCAAACTAATTACTATCTCTCTATTAAATCAAAGGACCAGTGGTCTACAGAGCTGGAGAGAAACCCTGTACTCAAGTTAACAGACATTTTCTATTCCATATGATGTCTCGTGTACAAATAGTAGTTGTTATAATGTATTGCATCAACAAAATAACACTGACATCTTAGACATGCAGAGCATGTGCATGTGCTGCCAACCACCTAACACGTGCCCGAGCACACATACAAACACAAACACACACGCACGCACACTCACACAGGCCATACACACACGTGTGTAGGGTGCAGTATGTGGGCCTGTGGAGTCCTCCTGCTACATTAGTCAGTTAGCTAGACAGGCTTTGTAACTAACATCCAGCCATTGGAGTATGGAGATGAATACCTAATTCCTCATATCCAGGGTCCGCATGCATGGCTCTGCTCACACCTGATGTTACGCACACACACGCACGCGCTAGGACACACAAAAACATGTGTGAATGCACACACATGCACATGAAAACACACTGATTCTCTATAGATATGGATGGATGGATGGATGGATGGATGGATGGATGGATGGATGGATGGATGGATGGATGGATGGATGGATGGATGGATGGATGGATGGATGGATGGATGGATGGATGGATGGATGGATGGATGGATGGATGGATGGATGGATGGATGGATGTGAGCAGTATAGGCTCTACTGTGCAAATGGCACAAGCATTTCATATATTTTCTTTTAAATGAATCATGGGATTCAATAACCTATAATGTATAATGAACAAAAATATAATCGTAGCACGTAAAGTGTTGGTTTCATGAGCTGAAATAAAAGACCCAGAAATGGTCCATACTCATACAAAGCTTATTTCTCCAAAATGTGGCGGACAAATGTATTTACATTCCTGTTAGTGAACATTTCTCCTTTGCCAAAATAATCCATCCACCTGACAGGTGTGACATATCAAGAAGATGATTAAACAGCATGATCATTACACAGTTGCACCTTGTGCTCGGGACTAGAAAAGGCCACTCTAAAATGTGCAGTTTTGTACCACAACTCAATGCCACAGATGTATCAAGTTGTGAGGGAGCGTGCAACTGGTATACTGACTGCAGGAATCTCCATCACAGCTGTTGCCAGATAATTGAATGTTCATTTCTCTACCATAAGTGTCGTTTTAGAGAATTTGGCAGTACGTCCAACTGACCTCACAACCTCAGACCACATGTAACCACGCCAACCCAGGACCTCCACATCCAGCTTTTTCACCTGCGGGATGGTATGAGATGAGCCACCTGGACAGCTGATGAACTGTGGGTTTGCGCAACCGAATCATTTCTGCACAAACTGTCAGAAATGTCTCAGGGAAGCTCATCTGCGTGCTCATCATCCTCACCAGGGTCTTGACCTGACTGCAGTTCGACGTTGTAACCTACTCCAGTGGGCAAATGCTCACCTTCGATGGCCACTGGCACTCTGGAGAAGTGTGCTCTTCACGGATGAATACCAGTTTCAACTGTACCGGGCAGATGGCAGACAACGTGTATGGCGTTGTGTGGGGGAGCGGTTTGCTGATGTCAACGTTGTGAACAGAGTGCCCCATGGTGGCGGTGGGGTTAAGGTACGGGCAGGAATGAGCTACGGACAATGAACACAATTGCATTTTATCAATGAAGATTTGAATGAACAAAGATACCGTGATGATATCCTGAGGCCCATTGTCATGCCATTCATGCGCTGCATTACCTAAGGTTCAGCATGATCATGCATAGTCCCATGTCACAAGGATCTGTACACAATTCCTGGAAGCTAAAATTGTTCCAGTTCTTCCACGGCCTGCATACTCACCAGACATGTCACCAATTGAGCATGTTTGGGATGCTCTGGATTGCTGTGTACGACAGCGTGTTCCAGTTCCTGCAAATATCCAGCAACTTCGCACACCCATTAAAGAGGAGTGGGACAACATTCCACAGGCCACAATCAACAACCTGATCATCTCTATGCGAAGGAGATGTGTCGTGCTGCATGAGGCACATGATGGCCACACCAGATACTGACCTTTAAGGTATCTGTGACCAACAGATGCATATCTGTATTCCCAGTCATGTAAAATCCATAGATTAGGGCCTAATTTATTTGTTTTAATTGACTGATTTCCTGGTATGAACTGTAACTCAGTAAAAAAAAAATGTTATGCGTTTATACTGTATTTTGTTACGTACAGTATATTTCATATCAATATTTTTCACCATCTTCAATATTTAATGTGCAATTCTAATATCAACATGATAAACATGTTGAGGGGGAAAAGAGCGAGGGAGAAACACAACACAAGTGACTAAACACCAGCCAGCAAATCATTACTACTATAAACCCACCATTACCACGACACTACACTATTTTGTGCTTGTAATTTCTGCCCTGCATGTGGACAGGAAGACAGTTCTCATGTGTTCTCTTCATGATTCTATGTAATAGCTTCTAGAACCTCCATGGTGTTCCGAGAGAGAGCGAGATCCACTGCTGGGTGTCCTATTGCTGGAGCACTGTACGCACGCACACGCACTCACACAAACACAAACACCGAGTGTAAGTTCAGTAGGCTGATCTCATCCTATCTGTACTATTGATCAGCTGAAGTGTATAATAGGCCTGCACTGTGTTCTACTGTCTGATACTGTGTTCTACTGTCTGACACTGTGTTCTACTGTCTGATACTGTGTTCTACTGTCTGACACTGTGTTCTACTGTCTGACACTGTGTTCTACTGTCTGATACTGTGTTCTGCTGTCTGACACTGTGTTCTACTGTCTGATACTGTGTTCTGCTGTCTGACACTGTGTTCTACTGTCTGATACTGTGTTCTGCTGTCTGACACTGTGTTCTACTGTCTGATACTGTGTTCTACTGTCTGACACTGTGTTCTACTGTCTGATACTGTGTTCTGCTGTCTGACACTGTGTTCTACTGTCTGACACTGTGTTCTACTGTCTGATAATGTGTTCTACCGTCTGATACTGTGTTCTGCCGTCTGACACTGTGTTCTGCTGTCTGACACTGTGTTCTACTGTCTGACACTGTGTTCTGCTGTCTGACACTGTGTTCTGCTGTCTGATACTGTGTTCTGCTGTCTGACACTGTGTTCTACTGTCTGACACTGTGTTCTGCTGTCTGACACTGTGTTCTGCTGTCTGACACTGTGTTCTACTGTCTGATACTGTGTTCTGCTGTCTGACACTGTGTTCTACTGT
>NW_024060419.1:0-12500 GCF_016432855.1 Salvelinus namaycush | reverse complement strand
AAGTTAAAATTATGTCTGTGAGTAGAACAGAACTGATATGGCAGGCAAAACCCTGAGGACAAACCATCCCAAAAAAAAACATTTTCAGCCTACCACTGTTTTCAATGGCTGTCACTTTTATTATAAGGCGAAATCCTCCCAGATTGCAGTTCCTAAGGTTTCCACTAGATGTCAACAGTCTTTAGAAAGAGTTTCATGCTGGTTTTTGGAAAAATGAGCCAGAAGTTGTAGTTTTTCTAGGTGGCTCCCATTTTGGATGTAGTGTTTCTAAGCGCGTGGAAGAGAACGTGTTCTTTGGTATTTTTCTCCGGTAAAGACAATAACGATCCTCCGTCTCAAATTGTATTGTTTATTTACGTATTAGGGTACCTAAGGTTTGATTATAAACGTTGTTTGACTTTTTTGGAAAAGTTTATTAGTAACGTTTGGGATTCATTTTGTATGCATTTTGATGGAGGGAAACTGGGTGGATTATTGACTGAAGCGCGCCAGCTAAACTGAGTTTTTATGGATATAAAGAAGGACATTATCGAACAAAATGACTATTTGTGATGTATCTGGGACCTTTTGGAGTGCCAACAGAAGAAGATCATCAAAGGTAAGGCATTTATTATATCGCTAATTCCGACTTTCGTGGGGCACCTGCCTGGTTGAAATATGTTTTTCATGCTTTTGTCTGTGGGGCGCTGTCCTCAGATAATCCCATGGTGTGCTTTCGCGGTAAAGCATTTTTGAAATATGACAAAAAGTCAAAACAGTTCCATTACAGTTCGTAGAACCATGTCAAACGATGTATAGAATCAATCTTTAGGATGTTTTTATCATAAATCTTCAATAATGTTCCAACCGGACAATTCCTTTGTCTTTAGAAATGAAAGGGAACACAGCTCGCTCTCATGGCTGCGCGCGAGACTTAGCTCATGCTATTCTGCCAGACCCCTTATTCAAACAGCTCTTATTCGCTCCAAGGTTCTAAAGACTGTTGACATCTAGTGGAAGCCTTAGGAAGTGCAATTGGACCAAATTTTACACTGTATATTGGATAGGCAAAGACTTGAAAACCTACAAACCTCAGATTTCCCACTTCCCGGTTGGATTTTTCTCAGGTTTTTGCCTGCCATATGAGTTCTGTTATACTCACAGACATCATTCAAACAGTTTTAGAAATTTCAGAGTGTTTTCTAACCAAATATACTAATAACACGCATATCTTAGCTTCTGGGCCTGAGTAGCAGGCGGTTTACTCTGGGCACCTTATTCATCCAAGCTACTCAATACTGCCCCCCCAGCCATAAGAAGTTAAAATGAGTGGATTTGGCTATTTCAGACACACCATTGATGACCAGTGTATAAAATTGAGCACACAGCCATGCAATCTCCATAGACAAACATTGGTAGTAGAATGGCCTTAGTGACGAGCTCAGTGACTTTCAATGTGGCACGGTCATAGGAAGCCACCTTTCCAACAAGTCAGTTCGTCAAAGGTCTTCCCTGCTAGAGTTTCCCGGTCAATTGTAAGTGATGTTATTGTCTGTCCTCAGTTGCAACACTCACTACCAAGTTCCAAACTGCTTCTGGAAGCAACGTCAGCACAATAACTATTCACTGGGTGTTAAACTCGCTGCCATTGGACTCTGGAGCAGTGGAAACTCTTTCTCTGGAGTGATGCATCACGCTTCACCATCTGGCATAATACTGAGACTGCATTATAGTAGCTGGGGATTTGAACAAAGCAAATTTGAGAACAAGGCTACCTAAATTCTATAAGCATATTGATTGTAGCACTCGTGCGGGCAATACACTGGATCACTGCTACTCTAACTACCGCGATACATGCAAAGCCCTCCCCCGCCCTCCCTTCGGAAAATCTGACCACGACTCCATTTTGCTCCTCCCGTCCTATAGGCAGAATCTCAAACAGGATGTAACCATGACAAAAACTATTCAAACGCAGTCTGACCAATCGAAATCCACACTTCAAGATTGCTTTGATCAAGCAGACTGGGAAATGTTCGGGGCAGCCTCAGAGAATAATATTGATTTATACGCTGATTCGGTGACTGAGTTTATAAGGAAGTACATTGGAGATGTTGTACCCACTGTGACTATTTAAACCTACCCTAACCAGAAACCGTGGATAGATGGCAGCATTCGCGCAAAACTGAAAGCGCGAACCACCGCATTTAAACACGGAAAGATGACTGGGAATATGGCTGAATACAAACAGTTTAGTTATTCCCTCCGCAAGGCAATCAAACAAGCGAAATGTCCGTATAAGGAAAAAGTGAAGTCACAATTCAACGGCTCAGACACCAAAAAGAAAACCAGCCATGTCACGGACACCAAAGTCTTGCTTCCAGACCAACTAAACACATTTGCTCGCTTTGAGGATAACACAATGCTACCAACACGGCCTGCAACAAAGGACTGCGGGGCCTTCTTCTCTGTGGCAGACGTGAGTAAGACATTTAAACGTGTTAACCCTCGCAAGGCTTCCGGCCCAGATGGCATCCCTAGCCGCATGCACAGACCAGCTGGCTGGTGTGTTTACGGACACAATCAATCCCTATCCCAGTCTGCAGTCCCCACATGCTTCAAGAATGCCACCATTGTTCCTGTACCCAAGAAGGCAAAGGTAACTGAACTGAACGATCACTTCTGTCATCATGAAGTGCTATGAGAGACTAGTCAAGGATCATATCACCTCCACCTTACCTGCCACCCTAAACCCACTTCAATTTGCATACCACCCCAATAGGTCCACAGACGATGCAATCACCATCACACTGCCCTGTCCCATCTGGACAAGAAGAATACCTATGTAAGAATGCTGTTCATTGACTACAGCTCAGCATTCAACACCATAGTACCCTCTAAGCTCATCATTAAGCTTGAAGCCCTGGGTCTTAACCCTGCCCTGTGCAATTGGGTCCTGGACTTCCTGACGGGTCACCCCCAAGTGGTGAAGGTAGGAAACAACATCTCCTATTCGCTGATCCTCAACACTGGGCCCCCACAAGGGTGCATGCTAAGCCATCCCTGTTCACACATGAATGCATGGCCATGCACACCTCCAACTCAATCATCAAGTTTTCA
Source organism: Salvelinus namaycush (assembly GCF_016432855.1). NCBI lineage: Eukaryota > Metazoa > Chordata > Actinopteri > Salmoniformes > Salmonidae > Salvelinus > Salvelinus namaycush. Next base: position 9,404 of record NW_024060419.1, on the reverse strand, counting down.
GACGACACAAAAGCCGTCCCCTTCTCTCTACTGGGATTATCTGCCTCTAACCCTATTACAGGGGCTGAGTCACTGGCTTACTGGTGCTCTTCCATGCCATCCCTAGGAGGGGTGCGTCACTTGAGTGGGTTGAGTCACTGACGTGATCTTCCTGTCTGGGTTGGTGCCCCCCCTTGGGTTGTGCCGTGATGGAGATCTTTGTGGGCTATATTCGGCCTTGTCTCAGGATGGTAAGTTGGTGGTTGAAGATATCCCTCTAGTGGTGTGGGGGCTGTGCTTTGGCAAAGTGGGTGGGGTTATATCCTGCCTGTTTGGCCCTGTCCGGGGGTATCATCGGTCGGGGCCACAGTGTCTCCCGACCCCTCTTGTCTCAGCCTCCAGTCTTTATGCTGCAGTAGTTTATGTGTCGGGGGGCTAGGGTCAGTCTGTTATATCTGGAGTATTTTTCCTGTCTTATCCGGTGTCCAGTGTGAATTTATCATGCCTCAGGACTACCTGGCATGATGACTCCTTGCTGTCCCCAGTCCATCTGGCCGTGCTGCTGCTCCAGTTTCAACTGTTCTGCTTGCGGCTATGGAACCCTGACCTGTTCACCGGACGTGCTACCTGTCCCAGACCTGCTGTTTTCAACTCTCTAGAGACAGCAGGAGCGGTAGAGATACTCTGAATGATCGGCTATGAAAAGCCAACTGACATTTACTCCTGAGGTGCTGACCTGTTGCACCCTCGACAACCACTGTGATTATTATTATTTGACCCTGCTGGTCATCTATGAACATTTGAACATCTTGGCCATGTTCTGTTATAATCTCCACCCGGCACAGCCAGAAGAGGACTGGCCACCCCTCATAGCCTGGTTCCTCTCTAGGTTTCTTCCTAGGTTTTGGCCTTTCTAGGGAGTTTTTCCTAGCCACCGTGCTTCTACACCTGCATTGCTTGCTGTTTGGGGTTTTAGGCTGGTTTTCTGTACAGCACTTTGAGATATCAGCTGATGTAAGAAGGGCTTTAGAAATAAAATTGATTTGATTTGGTGGTCTTGATCACCAACAACAACGAGACAGCCTACAGGGAGGATTTGAGGGCCCTCGGAGTGTGGTGTCAGGAAAACAACCTCTCACTCAACATCAACAAAACAAGGGAGATGATTGTGGACTTCAGGAAACAGCGGAGTGAGCATCCCCCTATCCACATCGATAGGACGGCAGTGGAGAAGGTGGAAAGTTTTACGTTCCTTGCCGTACACATCACAGACAACCTGCAATTGTCCAACCACACAGACAGTGTGGTGAAGAAGGCACCACAGCGCCTCTTCAATCTCAGGAGGCTGAGAAAATTTGGCTTGTCACCTAAAACGCTCAAACTTTTACAGATGCACATTTGAGAGCATCCTGTTGGGCTGTATCACCGCCTGGTACGGCAACTGCAAGGCTCTCCAGGGGGTAATGCAGTCTGCACAACTCATCACCGGGGGCAAATTACCTGCACTCCAGGACACCTACATTGCTCATCCATATATTTACATGTATATATTATTTCATCCGTTTACTTAGATTTGTGTGTATTAGGTAGTTGTCGTGGAATTCTTAGATTACTGTTAGATAAAAATATTTTTTTATTTAAGTCGCTCCGGATAAGAGTGTCTGCTAAATGTCTCAAATGGAAATGCACACTCAGATTATAATACAAGGCCTGAATTTGTATGTAGCTGTCACGTTCTGACCTTAGTTCCATGGCACGAAGCCTCCAGTGATGATCCATGGCACGAAGCCTCCTTTGATGATCCATGGCACGAAGCCTCCAGTGAGGAGTTATGGCACGAGTTCTCCAACGAAGGAAGCTAGGCCGGAGACTCCAGCGACGCCCTCTAGTCCAGAGCCTCCAGCGTCGCCCTCTAGTCCGGAGCCTCCAGCGTCGCCCTCTAGTCCGGAGCATCCAGCGTCGCCCTCCGGTCCGGAGCCTCCAGCGACGCCCTCCGGTCCGGAGCCTCCAGCGACGCCCTCCGGTCCGGAGCCTCCAGCGTCACCCTCCGGTCCGGAGCAGCCAGAGTCTCCCTCCTGTCCGGAGCAGTGAGAGCCGCCCGTCTGTCCTGAGCTTCCAGAGCCGCCCGTCTGTCCTGAGCCGCCCGTCAGTCAGGAGCTGCCAGAGCCGCCCGTCAGTCAGGAGCTGCCAGAGTTGCCCTTCACTACGGCGCTGCCGGAGTCTCCCATCTATTCGGGGCCCGCCGCACGGGTCCCCAGTCCGAGGTCGGCGGCGAGGGTCGCCGCTCCAAAGGCGCCACTTAAGCGGGCAAAGGCTATGGTGGAGTGGGGTCCAAGTCCCGCGCCAGAGCCGCCACCACGGACAGACGCCCACCCAGACCCTCCCCTATAGGATCAGGTTTTGCGGTCGGAGTCCGCACCTTTGGGGGGGGGGGGGGTACTGTCACGTTCTGACCTTAGTTCCTTTTTTATGTCTTTGTGTTAGGTTGGTCAGGGCGTGAGTTGGGGTGGGTAGTCTATGTTCTTTTTTCTATGTTATTGTATTTCCGTGTTTGGCCTGGTATGGTTCTCAATCAGAGGCAGCTGTCGATGGTTGTCTCTGATTGAGAATCATACTTAGGTAGCCTGTTTCCCCCATTTTGGTTGTGGGTGTTTGTTTCCTGTTTAGTGTTTTGTTTCACCTTTCAGGACTGTTTGTTTGTCAAGTGTTTTCGTATTTTATAAAAAAATATGACCACTTACCACGCTGCACCTTGGTCCTCCTCTCCTTCTCCAGACGACAATTGTTACAGTAGCTTTAGAAAGCTCTTACTGTACCACACACACACACACACACACACATCCTTGCCGCATCCTCCTCAAACACACACAGACACACACAGTCCTAACACAATTCATAGGGTTTTTATGTTTCTGACAGTTCTCTTACAGAAATAGTTTTTCTATATTTTTTTTCCTCTCTTGTTTTGCAATAATTGATTTGAGCATTACCAACTACATGTTCAAGGGCATCCCACAGAATCAACTAGGGATGTAAAATCTTGGATGAGAGCATCCTTAAGTACATAGCCATGCTTTTCACCACCAATTTTTTTTTTCACCACCAGGTTTATTTTGCCAAAAACAAAGGTAGTTGCATTTTACTTTAAGAAACAATGTCTTCTAACGCCCTGGTGTGTGTGTGTGTGTTTGGAGCCTGTCTCTCATTTACCTTGGGGAGTTCTATAGAGTGCTGTTGACTGCTTGATGCCTAGTTTGACCAATACAATGAGGCCTGATGATGGTATTAGCCACTCAGAATCCTGAGTTGAAAGACATTAACCATAAAACAGCCTTTCTTCCCTCAGCCCATGGCCAACAGCCGTGACCCACAGAACCCATCTTCCCCTGACCCTGGAAAAATGATAGAGCAATATCACAGAGAAACATTCATAAAGCGCTGTGTTTTGTCCTGGAGGGAGAAATGAACATAAAATGTTGAACAGAGCCTAGAAAACAAGATAATTTAACTGAGACACACACACATAAACACACACTCAGCTGAGTACAGAGTCGTAAAGTCTGTTATTATCTCTCCAAATCAATGGTATATTAATGCCAGGGGGAGAAAACCCTGCCTGCAATAAGAGACACACTATAGAGAAATAGCTCTTTATTACGACCACATTGGGTAGGATAGGAAGGTGTGAGGGGGGTTTCTGTGGATATGGGGAAGAGACAAGCAAGTGTGTGTGTGTGTGTATACCATTACCAAGAAGCCTGAAAGAGAGAGGGGAAGCCAAGGCAGAAACACTGAGTCTCCTGAACTGGACTAGACTGGACTAACAGAGCCTAAAATACACCTTTGCACCTTTGCAACACGGTTTGTTAAGAGATGATGGGGTTGAGGAGAGAACACACACTTTTAAGTTACATAAAACTGTTGGTATGCATTGGGTTTGGATCTGGGCAATAACAATATTAGATATGTTCAGTAACTTTCAATCATCATGCCAATGTAAGCATTTTAAAAGGTTTCTCCAACTGACAGAAAATACAGTTGTACTGGAGTTGAACATGAGGGGTGATGATGCAGAGGTGTGGAAGGACTGAACCTTCATATAAACTCACACACACACACACACACACACACACACACACACACACACACACACACACACACACACACACACACACACACACACACACACACACACACACACACACACACACACACACACACACAGAGAAGCAGGTAGACAAACAGACAAACACACAGACAGACAGAGAGGCAGGCAGAGAGGCAGGAAGGGATACAGACAGACAGGGAGGCAGACAGACAGAGAAACAGGCAGACAGTATCTACCTTTAGATGAGGTGCCATGCGGTTGGCATTATTTACTCTCACCAGAAAACCCAAATGAGCGAACAGGTAACTAACTACATGATCTGTATTTATAATCTTGTTTGTCTCCAGCATAAGAAAACTCATAACTATGTGAGACACTAAGGTTTAGCACAGTCGTTAATACAGTCGCTAACAACGTCTAGCTAGAATATGTGTAGTACACCTGTAGCTGATATCGCAGAAATACTGACATGTTTGAAAAGTCACTGACAAAATAAAAATGTGTTGTTCACATCATATGAAGATATGAACTACTAAATGTATACAGTTGAAGTCAGAAGTTTACATACATTTAGGTTGGAGTCATTAACTTCTTAGTGATCCTTTCGCGCGCCAATCTCGTTAACCGGATTGATTTGACAACCCCCAGTGAAATAGCAGCGCGCCAAATTCAAAAACAGAAATACTCATAATAATAATAATTCATAAATCATACAAGTGTTATACATCGGTTTAAAGATTAACTTCTTGTTAATCCAGCCACAGTGTCAGATTTCAAAAAGGCTTTACGGCGAAAGCAAACCATCCTATTACCTGAGGACAGCACCCCATCAAACATACACATGAAAATCATAATTCAACCCGCCAGGCACGACACAAAAGTCAGAAATAACGATATGATTCATGCCTTACCTTTGAAGATCTTCTTCTGTTGGCACTCCAATATGTCCATTAAACATCACAAATGGTCCTTTTGTTTCGATTAATTCTGTCGTTATATCCCCAAAATGTCCATTTATTTCGCACGTTTGATTCTGAAAATACACCGGTTCCAACTCGCACAACATGACTACAAAGTATCTAATTAGTCACCTGTAAACTTGATCCAAACATTTCAAACAACTTTCCTAATCCAACTTTAGGTATTTTTAAACGTAAATAATCGATAAAATGTAAGACAGAATAAACTGTGTTCAATACCGGACGAAAACAAAGTGGAGCGAGCTTTCTGGTCGTGCGCGCCAACCACAACAGAACACTAGACTCGACCCTCGTTCTGAACAGCCTTACATCTTCATTTCTCAAAGGAAAAACATCAACCAATTTCTAAAGACTGTTGACATCTAGTGGAAGCGATAGGAACTGCAAGCAAGTGCCTTAGAAATCTAGATCCACATAGAAACCTAATTGAAAAGAGAGTGACCTCAATAAAATACATTTCCTGGATGGTTTGTCCTCAGGGTTTCGCCTGCCAAATATGTTCTGTTATACTCACAGACATAATTTTAACAGTTTAAGAAACTTTAGAGTGTTGTCTATCCAAATCTACCAATTACATGCATATTCTAGCTTCGGGGCTTGAGTAGCAGGCAGATTACTTTGGGTACACTTTCATCCGGACGTGAAAATAGTGCCCCCTAGCCTTAAGAAGTAGTTTTTCAACCACTCCACAATTTTCTTGTTAACAAACTATAGTTTTGGCAAGTCAGTTAGGACATCCACTTTGTGCATAACACAATACATTTTTCCAACAATTGTTTACAGACAGATTATTTTACTTATAATTCACTGTATCATAATTCCAGTGGGTCAGAAGTTTACAAACATTAAGTTGAATGTGCCTTTAAACAGCTTGGAAATTTCCAGAAAATGATGTCATGGCTTTAGAAGCTTATGATAGGCTAATTGACATAATTTGAGTCTATTGGAGGTGTACCTGTGGATGTTTTTCAAGGCCTACCTTCAACCTCAACCTCCTCCTTTGCTTGACATCATGGGAAAATGAAAAGAACTCAGCCAAGACCTCAGAAAAAAATTATAGATCTCTACAAGTCTGGTTCATCCTTGGGAGCAATTTCCAAATGCCTGAAGATACCACGTTCATCTGTACAAACAATAGTATGCAAGTATAAACACCATGGGACCAAGCAGCCGTGTGCAACTGCACATGGGGATAAAGATTGTGCTTTTTAGAGAAATGTCCTCTGGTCTGATGAAACAAAAATAGAACTGTTTGGCCATAATCACCATCATTATGTTTGGAGGAAAATGGGGGGGGGCTTGCAAGCCGAAGAACACCATCCCAACCGTGAAGCACGGAGGTGGCAGCATCATGTTGTGGGGGTGATTTTCTGCAGGAGGGACTGGTGCAATTCACAAAATAGATGGCATCATGAGACAGGAAAATTATATGGATATATTGAAGCATCATCTCAAGACATCAGTCAGGAAGTTAAAGCTTGGTCGCAAATGGGTCTTCCAAATGGACAATGACCCCAAGCATAATTCCAAAGTTGTGGAAAAATGGCTAAAGGACAACAAAGTCAAGGCATTTGAGTTGCCATCACAAAGCCCTGACCTCAATCCCATAGAAAATGTGTGGGCAGATCTGAAAAAGCGTGTGTGAGCAAGGAGGCCTACAAACCTGACTCAGTTACACCAGCTCTGTCAGGAGGAATGGGCCACAATTCACCCAACTTATTGTGGGAAGCTTGTGGAAGGCTACCCGAAACGTTTGACCAAAGTTAAACAATTTAAAATGCAATGCTACCAAATACTAATTGATTGTATGTAATCTTCTGACCCACTGGGAATGTGATGAAAGAAATAAAAGCTGAAATAAATCGTTCTCTCTACTATTATTCTGACATTTCACATTCTTCAAATAAAGTGGTGCTCCAATCTGACCTAAAACAGGGAATGTTTACCAGGATTAAATGTCAGGAATTGTGAAAAACTGAGTTCAAATGTATTTGGCTAAACTTCCGACTTCAACTCTATGTCTTTAGAAAATAAAAATGTGTTTATATTTGCATCATCCACACTGCTCTGCCTCTGTCAAACTCAGTAATTGAGAGATTGTAAAACCAGTGGAGATTGTATGGATTTACATTACCCCCTAGGTCGGTGTGTAGGGGAAACAAATATTTAAGCATGATCGCACACACACAGAGAGACAGACGTCACCAGGACAGCAGCGGCCCACACTATTCCTGTGAGCCTACCAGAGGGGAGTCGCAGAGAAACAACATCTCTCAACATCTAGGACGCTTAAAGTCTACCCTTCAGATGAAAGAGAGAACAGAAAGAGGGATGGAGTGGGCGAAGGAGAGAGAGGGATAAGGATGGTATGGAGAGGAGCGGGTGGTAAGGGGGAAGCAGGAGGAGAATTCAAACAACGTGAGATAATGATTGAATGAAAGAGAACGAAGGGAGAAAAAGAGACTGAGAAAGCAAGAGAGGTGCGTTTATGGTATGCATACAGATGAACACACACACGAGTGAGAGAAGGGCTTCCTTTTTTTATGCGCCACAGAGGGCAGTCCTTATCAGGGCCCTCTAAAGAGGACAGATAACATGCTTTAGTCCACATCACCACAACAAGATAATGCCAGCCACACACAGAGCAAATCACACAAACACACACACAGACAGACGCACGTACAGACGCACGGACAGACGCTTTCACACTCTCTTCTCGCACTTCCAGATGCACATGATCAGGGAGAAATGACTGGGTAGCCTAGTGGTTAAGAGTGTTGGGCCAGTAATCGAAAGGTTACTGGTTCGATTCCCAGAGCCGACTATGTGAAAAATCTGTTGATGTGCCCTTGAGCAATGATCTTAACCCTAATTGCGCCTGTTAGTCGCTTTGGATAAGAGCGCCTGCTAAATAACTAAAATGTAAATGGCAGAGAAAGAGGGATACCTAGTCAGTTGTACAACTGAATGCATTCAACTGAAATGTCTTCCTCAGAGAGGTGCGGGGGGCTGCCGTCATTGGCGCCCGGGGAGCAGTTGTTGGAGGTTAACTGCCTTGCTTAGTTGCAGAATGTCAGCTCGGGAATTCGATCCAGCAACCTTTCGGTTAATGGCTCCTACCCCCCAGGATACCTGCCAGGGATGTTTACCAAAAGTTAGTATAGAGAGAGAGGTCTCAAGGTCTTCTTGCTGGGAAAAAGCAGACAGCAGCATATTATTCCAGAGCAGGTAGAAGAGGGTTGCAGGGTTAAAGTTCAGTTCAGACAAACACTCAAGGTCTTCTTGCTGGGTACTGATCTCTCTTGCTAGGGCAGCGATCACCAGCCCTGGGTTTGGGCCTGCTCTTAATGATACACTGTGTAACGTTTAAAAGTACAGTGGCAAGAAAAAGTATGTGAACCCTTTGGAATTATCTGGATTTCTGCATAAATTGGTCATAAAATTAGATCTGATATTCATCTAAGTCACAACAATAGACAAACACAGTCTGCTTAAATTAATAACACAGAAACTATCGTATTTTTCTTGTATATATTGAATACATAATTTAAACATTCACAGTGTAGGTTGGAAAAAGTATGTGAACCCCTAGGCTAATGACTTCTCCAAAAGCTATCAGGAGTCATCTAACCTGGAGTCCAATCATTGAGACGAGATTGGAGATGTTGGTTAGAGCTGCCCTGCCCTATAAAAAACACTCTCAAAATGTGAGTTTGCTATTCACAAGAAGCTATGCCTGATGTGAACCATGCCTCGTACAAAAGAGATCTCAGAAGACCCAAGATTAAGAATTGTTGACTTGCATAAAGCTGGAAAGGGTTACAAAAGTATCTCTAAAAGCCTTGATGTTCATACGTCCACGGTAAGACAAATTGTCTATAAATGAAGATAGTTCAGCACTGTTGCTACTCTCCCTAGGAGTGGCCATCCTGCAAAGATGACTGCAAGAGCACAGCACAGAATGCTCAATGAGGTAAAGAAGAATCCTAGAGTCTAAGAAAAAGACTTACAGAAATCTCTGGAACATGCTAACATCTCTGTTCCACAACGCTACTGGCAAAATATTCTGTGGACAGATGAAACTTGTTGATGAAAGTTGATTTGTTTTGGAAGGCACACACAACACTATGTGTGGATAAAAAAAGGCACAGCACACCAACATCAAAACCTCATCCCAACTGTAAAGTACGGTGAAGGGAGCATCATGGTTTGGAGCTGCTTTGCTGCCTCAGGGCCTGGTCAGCTTGCTATCATCGACAGAAAAATGAATTCCCAAGTTTATCAAGACATTTTGCAAGAGAATGTAAGGCTATCTGTCCGCCGATTGAAAATCAACA